>NC_133931.1:5456360-5756499 GCF_031877795.1 Strix aluco | reverse complement strand
AATCCTGGAGCCACGAGTCAATGCAGAGAGAGGGAAAAGTCAGTAAAAGTTGAAGAAAAAAAATATCTAGGGGAACATCACACTTTGCTCTGCTTTGACAGACTCAGTTTTACTTTGCACATTTCCTTTGACTGTGTCTATTCAGAGGGTCTCATAGAACAATTTTAAGAATTTTAATCCTACTGAAATAACCTTATGGTTGTGGCAGTATGAGGTTAACACAGATACAGTAAATGTGTCTTTAGCTTCTCCTAAAATAATGCTCATGGGAGCACAAATGACCCACAAAGCAGGTCCCTGTGTTGTCCCAGTGGTAAAGCATTCAGCATCCTTTAGGCACTGCTACCATCTGACAACAGAATTTTAAGCTAATCCTTGTTTCTGGTACCTCCTGTCATTTAGTCAGTGCAATGTAAATTCAGCTTTGAAGAGACTGTGCTGATCCCCAGAACAGACGAAGGCTGCACACCCCCAGCATGGCAGAGCCAAACTGCACTGTAAGCAGCAATATGAGTAGTGATGACTGTGGGCAAAGAAAGGTGGTTTGGAAAGAAAACTCCTTCAATCAGGAAAAGTTCCAGCTCTTGGAGGATGTAAGTGGTGATATCACAAGCAGGACAGCCAAGTTATTTCAGCCCTGCTTCTGCACTGTCACCCCTTTTTAAATACAAAGAAGCATAATTGTATTTGCAGAGAGAGTAGAGCTAGGAATGAGAAGGACTGTGATGGAGAGGGACACATGTAAAAGGCCCTTTAATTCAAAAGTAACCCACAGGATATGAAAACTGGAGAAAATCCAGTCTCATACCACTGTGTAAAATTGAGAACTAAAATACTCTTAGATCTGCTGGTTCTAGACTGAGAACATATTCCACATATAAGAAAACACCTATAAACAAACCACTAAGTAGTCTCTGTGGAAGAGTTTTCATCATCATTATCTTGTATAAAGCGAGTGACTGAAGCTTAGCATCAATTTACAGAGTGAGTTGAAGCAATCAGTGAAAAGTGGCCAATGTATTAAATAGCAATTATCATGAGTGGGGAACTCTATGACACTCAGGGGACCATTAGGAACCCACTGGAAAATGCAAATGCAATGCACAGACAGATGGGATGGAGCTTGCAACAACCTTCTACATGGATCTTGCAACAACCTTATTAGTAAAGAAAATACAGGACCATCTTTGCAACAGAGGAACTTACAGGTGGACCAGGATTTCCAGGAGCCCCTGAGAAGCCAGGCATTCCAGGGTGACCCTGCAGAACAAAAAGAGAGACTTTATTTACACATTATTCACATCTGTAGTTGCATAAACTATAAACTGGTGATTGAACATTGTGAGGCAACATCAAAATGAGACAAATTTAAGGTGTACTTTTTCTAATGTGTACCTCAATTTATGCTAATAGAAGATGAGAACAGATATTGTGGAATTGTACAAGGCAGGAGATCAGGCTGGGAACCAAACCTTTTTAAAATATCCTACAAATCTCATTGAAGAGGTGCTGATTTGCACCTTAAACTATTGACTCAGCCCTTGGCAAAATTAACTATGAAAGTTTGCTCTAATTTAGACCATTTCCCTCTTTCCCGAGGTATCTCAGTCTCTCTTAAAAGAGGTCATCCTTACATTCATCTTCTAGGACAAATAGAAACACTGGTTTTTTTGACCCAAAGACACCTGACCTCCTGGATCTCATCTAGGCATTATCTGGGGAAATGACTAAAGGTTAGGTAATGTAGAGAACTGAATGCATCTTATCTAGAGGTGAGGAAACAGATAATAGAGGAAGATATTGGAGATGGGGATGGTAGCCTGCGGAGGACTGCTACGGTTCCACTCTTCAGGATAGCCCATTCAAGGTTTATCAGTGATGAAGAGCTCCCATTTTCCTCCTCTGCCTCTGAGAAGGGTATTCCTCTACAGACATTATAGGAGTTATTGACGAAGGAACAATCACAGTGACAGCACTGTTGGAAAGCACACTCTATTTTTACCTGTTCACCTTTTTCTCCTGCATCCCCAGTCATACCACGGTCTCCTTTAGCACCCTGATAATGAAAAAAAAAGCCATTGAAAGTCACTTAGATTCTATATTGGATCAGCTTTTTGAGCTATTTCACAAAGCATTTGGACATTTGAGCATAAAACTCATAAATTAGGACTGAGTCCTGTTTGCCCTCCTCTTAAATTCTTCCCTAGACATTCACTAACAATGTTGGAGCCAGGAATATATGTGAAGAACAGCCTTTGAGCAGACCCAGCATAGCCTTTTTTTTAATGTTGTAGTCTCATGGACATGAAAAGGACTTACACATCCTTAGAAAGTAGACAGGTAGTTAGGAACTTCACTAAATCAAATCTTGGTAAGGAATCATCTGGCCCAGAAAAGGCATCCACAGTATGAGCTAGTAATCTCTCCCTTCAGAGACAGCAGCAATAAAAATGGCATTTCTAAGGTGCAGTCAGAAAATTCATACCCAGAAAGTGCTCCCCCACCTTTCTCTCTCTCTCTTTCTCTCCTAGTGACAACAGAACAGAAGCATCTAACTCAAGTGTAGATGTCTGTATTACCGATGCTTAAAGCAAGGCAAGTTTCACACAGTGAAAAATACTGAGATGATGGCGAACAAATTATGAACAATGCACACAACACTAATGAGTTGCTGTCTATGGAAATAATACCTTGATTTACTACATGAGATCTAGGAGACAAGTGGAGGAGAAAGGGCTGCCATTTATTAATTAAAAGAGGCCTAATTCATATTGCCAGAAGGCATGAAGCTGCTCATGACCAAAGACCCACAGTTCTACTGCTCTGTTTCAGAATGGGACCTAATACTAGTTTGGATGGTGTTGGTAAGGACAATATACTACCTCTTCAAAAGTGCAGATCTCTTTGTGACTCCTTTCTAAATAAATTAGGAGGATCCTTGCAGTGGAAGACCCAAAGACTGTCTTTGCATCTGCACCTTCTTAGGGGTCTTACAGTATTTTCTTTTAACATTTGTGAAACCGCCTTTTTATTGAATACAACTTAGACTATTTATCGATTGCATGATTTTATTTTATGCATATGCACAGTTTAAAATTGCTCCTGTTACTTCACCTAAACATTCATTCTTGCTGCCCAAATCTCTGTTTTCTCATAGCATATAAGAAAGCAGCAGACGTGTTATGTCTCAGACTGCTTGGCATTTCTGCCAGTTATTGTCTTTATGGGTTACTAATTCTTTTGCAAATTTTATCCTGGAACATACTTTGATTTTGATCAACCCTATATTTACTTTTGAGACTCTACCACTCTCCCCACTACACTTTTAATTGCAAGATATAAAATTAATTCATGAATCTCTATTAGCTTGTCCCATACTCTAATAAGTGCAAATACAAAGATGTTAAAATAGCAGAAGCTGGTTTAGACAGTAAGTCAGTAATGCAGGGAAGTCTGGAAGAAACTGTGGTACATCATGAAATCGCCTTATCTCTCCCTCCATTGATTTGTTTCAATTTATTTCACATTAGGCAGTTGTAAAGGTTTTGATTGTGACCAGGCACTGGCACTGTGAGAAGACTGATGACAGACCTCTCTTCATAGGAAATGCTTCAAATATTGGAATCTTTCAGACATTGGAAGTTTTATGTGGGCCTGTGTCCCTAGATCATTAGGCAGAAAGCATATAGCTGAAACAAGTTCTTCCTATAGCGTGTTTCAGGAAACATTCAGAGTCTGTGGATAAAACCACCATGGCAGATAGTGTATATGGAGCCAGCAGCCTATTGCACCACCCTTAATTTAAGCGATTCAAGCATACAGAGTTCAAAGGAGAGGAACAGGCAAGGTGGCTACTGCTGAGGCTTTAATGTCTTCCTCATCTGATTTGGAATGAAACTTGCTCTTAAGTCCTTACCTGTCATCAAAATACCAGTGTAATGAAATTCATCATCAAGAATCAGGCCCTATGCTTGTGTGTGTGTTTGTGTCTGTGTATGAACAAAGGCATGGTAGGAGACACTGCTGAAGTGAAACAGTGTCCGTGTGGGCAGCTGTGCAGTTCTGAGTGCATGTGGCACTCCAGTGAATTGCCAGGACAGGGCCCACACAACAGGCCAGTCCGACTTCTTTACACAGAGATGGATGTCATCATGATCCTGCTTCAGCCAGTGTACTAACTAGTCACAAATATGTTTTCATTAGACATCTGAAGAAAACCAACGAACCTTTGGGCCATCCAGCCCAGGTGGGCCTGCAGGACCTCTGGGACCAGCATTCCCCTGCAATGCAGAAGAGGTAGAGGTAAACACTAGTTTAGTCCATTGACTCCACAGACATCTAGGAAAGATTCAGTAGGTTGCTGACAAAAAAAAAAAACCACACTTAAAAAATCAACTACCTAAAAATATGATAAGAAAACCAAGGTTACATAACATCCAAGGCATGGTCACTTCCCCATCTCTCTTACCATTTTCCCATCCTGGCCATCTCTACCTGGTGGTCCTCGGAGACCTTTATCACCTTTGAAACCTGGGATGCCTGGCAGTCCTGGTGGGCCAGGAGGGCATTCACTGCACACATCCTAGGAGACAACATGGAGAAATAAATTAACGATAGACTGAAGGCACTTATCAGACCCTATAGACATCCATTATGAATGTGGAAGTGTGGTGCTAGTATAATCCCTAAGCCTTTGCAGTTTGACCACACTGGGTAGGATCTGGGTTACTTTGTCTTACAGAACTGAAATGAGGACAGTATGGAGCAGAACAAGGGTCAGCAGCTGAGCTCACACATGCTCCCATGGGGAGTTTCTTATCAGTTCTAGTTGGACAGGTCCTAACTGATCATCCAGGATCAAGAAACCAAGGAAAAACTCTTCCTAACGGGGAGGTCAGAGAGCCATAAAGCAAGACTACCAAGAACAACCTTGTTTTGAAACTACAAGACTACTAGAAAACTGTGTCTACACCAGTTTGAAAGAGCTGGGTTACTGCTCAGAGGGAAGACTGCTAGGAAAACCCAGGTGCAGCACAATGTCAGAAAGGGTGTTCTGCAAGAGAAACTCTATTCAGCAGCTAGTGTAGCCAAGGAGAACTCATCCAATGGAGTTCGTGAAGACCAAGTGAATGTCACAATGTCCTGGCCAAATTCTGTCATGGAGAATTACTACCTCTCTCCTTCCAAAACTCTTTGAAGCATCATCTCAGTAGTCTTTACATTCCTGCTATCCTCAGGAAATTAAATACCATGGGTATGCCATTTCCATTTCAAAGGCAGACTCCCTTCAGCAAAAGGGGAGTGAATCCTGCCTATAAGAGACAGTGTAGCACAACAGACACATCATCAGGCCGAGAGTTAGGAGACCTTGCTCCAACACCCAACTTTGTCAGTGATTTGTTGCAAAATTGTGGCATAAACTGTCATTTTAAGTTTCAGTCCCTACATGCATATTTATCTACTTACAATATAAGTGCTTGAGAAACATGCAGAACAACAGAGCCCTTAATTTCATCTGGGATTTCAAGGTGCAGCTTTATATAGATCTGCACCGTGTGGAGTAAAACCAATATCAAGCAGAAACAATACTCAAGGCATGTAAGTGTGTTTAACCATAACATAATCAAAGGAAGAAAACAAAGGAACATCAAAATTACATCCTGTAGCCAAGAATCAGTCTCTTGCTATTGCTGTGATCAGAAATCCCAAACAATACCATACAGTGAAATCTCCAGAAAAATACTTGGCTCCATTAAGAAAGACAGCTCTTCAATGAAGTAATTTCACAGTCACATTCTTAAAAGGGTCATTTTGTTAATGGAGTTGGTAAAAAAAGGTAATTTTTTAGTTTCTTTTAATCAATAAGAAAGGATTTCTTGCCATGCCCCAAGACTGCTTGAAAATCTCCCAACTCAGCCTATGTAAATCTGTAAAGATTTTGCAGTCAACACCTATCAGATACTGACTTATTTCCCAGACAAATCTCTACTTGGAAAGTAAAAGCAGACAGACAGATTATCACTTCTGAAACATGGATGCATCTGGGATTAATTACCTGCACCCTTTTAGATGCACTATGCTAACGGACTTCAAAAATACTCCAGTCACTGCTGAAGGTGTATGTGAAAAATCAGACATTTTACTAAAATGATTTCCATTTTCTGGTTTAGGTAATACAAATTGACAAAGTTTATTTCTTCTTGGGAATGCATGCCTCAGAAAGCTGAAAAAAGTCTCAGAGCTTTTGTAACATACACCATGTTACGAAGATCTTTGTAGGTCATTTCATTGCTGGTGGTGGTCAAAAGGCATTGGATTTTGATCTCCAGCGTGCGCTCTAGTGTCCCAATATCAGTGCAAGTAGGAGACCTGCAAGTTTCAAGCTTTGACAGAGTGTTTAAAGGCACCTTTTTCACTTGCAACTCAGACACTTTCCCATCACAGAGTGTTAGTCAGGTCTGAATCCAACATACAGATAAACCATTACCAAAGGCCAATTACCTTTACTAAGAGATTTATGTCCTCTGGAGAGAGCAGGGGTGAGGAACCCTGTGAAATGAGAAATTCATTATCTCAGGCAATTTTAAAAGGCATCAAGGTATAAGAAATTTTCCTGAGCATGCTTATGGACTCTCACTGGTTGCCCTTACCCTGCCTAGGACTCACTGGGCCAAACATGTGCTTCCTGCCCTACGTTATCAATGCACTTCATCACACCTCAGATGAGTTCTTGCTGAGGGTACTGGATAGTGGCGCTAGGAAAGTGCCTTTAACATTTTGGCTTTTATTTACATGCAAGATATCCATTTATTTTCATACTGTTCCAAAGCCATCACAGATATTTTTATCATAACCCATTAGTGGTTCTTAGTGTCTTTCCCTTTGCTCTGCTGGGAAAAGCAGCAGTGGAAGTGCACTGAAATGCACTTCTGAGGTGAGATGTACAGGTGGAAACTGAGTTAAAAGGAAGATATAGTATAGAAGTGAAATTACATACTGGTTTTCCAGGAGGTCCCCTTTCCCCTGGATTTCCAGGTAGACCCTACAGATCAAGAGAAAGAAAAAATTGTGAACTTATCATACAGTAACTCCCTGGTTGCTCCCACACTCTCCTCACTGCTCTGGACTAGCACACATTTTAATTTCTGCCACTGAGCACCACTGCTCCTTGAATGTGACAAACAGTAAACTCCTTTAAATATCTGCAACATCCCCTGAACCCCTCTTAAATCTCACTTATCTACCATGTAACCTTGTTAAATTCTTTCGAGTTACACAAAGACTGAAATTGCTTTAGCTTGTCTTCTGGTCACAGGAAACACTATGAACTGCAGTAGTGTGAAGGATGACACTGTAAATCCTGAAGACACCTGTAACATGCAAAATCAAGACCTTGTTTTGCACAAGCCTGTAAAACAGGTCCCTTGCACTTGTAACAGGAATGAACCTCTTTGTTTCTTTGTTTGTGGGGGTGTATTGGTATCAGTTTTCATTAGATGAAGGCATAGAAATGACCAGCATCCTTAGAATGTAAGGTCCAGGAAGTCGGTTTGGAAAAGGAACACACACTCCCTCCCCATACCCGCTCAATGGGCATCTCCTGTCTGTCATTAGTAAGTCTTTAGTTCGTGGGGAAAAAAAAAAAACAAAAAAACAACAAAAACACCAACCAACAAAGAAACAACAAACAAACCAAGACAAAACTAAAGATTATTTTTGAGTTGTTGCATAAAGTAATGCTCACATGGGAAACTAAATCTTTTGAACAGGACAGCTGGTCACTGTCCAGATGGTGACAGAAATCCACACTGCAAGGATCCTTGCAGTGGTGTTTTAAATTGGACTGGGTGAGATTTCTCCAAACCATTCTCTCCTAAATTCCTGTATCCAGCTGGCCTGTCACCCTGTGTCATCACCCAAGTACATGCATGCTCTATTCATATTGGGTACCTTAAAGAACATACAAAATATCTTCTATCTTAACCACATACAAAAGGCTGTCCTATGTGACTATTTTTGCATCTGCAGGAACATTTTCTACTGACCTTTTAAAAGCATCTTATCTGTGTTCAGTTTTGTTGGTTCTGCAGCAGGACCCACCTGGAGAGGTCTCTGGGATGGTGCTACATTCCCCACCCAGGATGCTAATCAACACACTGAAGATAGAAGTACTGGCTTTCAATCGGTCTAGGCTTAGCAGGGGCTACCTATGGGACTGTCTGAGAGTATCCAAAATTTCCACCTGGAAACCTCCTTTAAAAATTGGTCAAATGCTTTGCCAGGAAGGGCACTAATCATTCTGTCAATCACCTTGTCTCAGGATGGTCCATTTTCTCCAGTCAGTTCATTGTATTATTTATGCAGACAACAAGATGGGGAGTTAGTTGGCTACCTGGGGATTAATGACTTAAGTGCAGTTTGTGCACACAGGCAAAGTCGTGATAACCTGCTACACCATAATTATAGCTATAGATCAAACTTGAATTTCATCCTTGTATTTCATTTAAAAGTTAAATCCCGTACCTCTTGCTAGAGGAGAGAGAAAATGGGAAAATATATTGATTGCTCTTTTTCTACAGCCACATTAAACACTTCTGGGTGAACAACAACCCTTCAGTTCCCTTGACTTTCTAAGAGATGAATATTAAACATGAACTGAAGTGGAGCTAAAGTGAAGTAGTTCAGTAGTACTGAAGTCCGTGGATGAAAGCTTGTTTCCTAAGGAACTAAACCATATACAGGCAAGAACCAAGAGAAGATAAAGTGTGAAAGATATTCTTAGCTCATAATTCCCCACAACTGTCCTTCTGGGGAATTGAGTAAATGTAAGAAAACATTATAAACATTTATAGTTTGGCTTCTTCCACAGAGCAGCAATGTGCATGTAGAAGATTGTGGGATGTTCCCAAAGTCCCTTCACTTTCACAGATGCAAACTGTCAGGTCATGCTTTTGGCATCCTATCTACTGTGGTTCTCAACCACTTCTGCAAGTGGGAAGAGGGTTGTCTAAATGATGATTACACAGATCTTATATTCCCAGACCTGCTTTGTTCAGGAAGACTCACACAGCACTTACTTTAAGGAGTGTGATACAAAGCAAAGACTTGAGCCATGAGAATCATCCTGGATCAGAAAGCAACACAGAAAAGACAATTCAGAAATGTCTTTCATGTTGACTTTTAACATAAACTATAAATAAACTATTTCTACCATAAGGCTTGCTGACAGCCTTTTGTTTAGGGATCTGAAACATGACATGGTACTAGTGGTGGAATCAGAGCATTTAAAGAAGATTTATTTGAAGAATAATATAAGAAAAGACTTCTTAGTTATGAGAAAAGACACACAGGGAGGGAGTGACTAAAACTGAAATCCTGGTGAAGATTTAAGCATGGCTGTGATCAGGGTATCAGATCGCCTTGAGACAAAAAAGGATGGAACTATTTTCTTGAATGCTTTATGGTGTGGAGCTGGTGATGTTTTTAACAGGGTGCAAATAAGCCAGGATAAGAAATTAAGCTCTGTGCCATGGCTGGCAAATTTGAAAACCGCTGCATCCCCAGGAAACATCGAGTTGAAAAGTACAAGACTGCAGGAAGAGTGTCCTTTGAAGAATGCTTGTCTGAGCTGAAATGAACAAACCAGATGTAGGATGATGGCACTTCATCATATCGCATTGTCAGAGAACAGGCAACTGGAAGCAGAGTCCAAAGCAGAGGAAAGTTTCCTGGACTATACAGGCCTGGAGGTAGAAAAAGCTGATAACAAGGGCCAAGCTGCAAACATTGCTCAGAGCATGTCACGTCTCTCACAGAGCAGAATGAAAATGCTAGAAGGAAGGCATGGAGGGTATAACTGCATCAGACAAGCTGACTAAAAGGAGAAAACTAGAAAAGAGAAAGCCAGAAAATTAAAAAAAAAACCAAAAACCAGTCTGCCCCAAAACCTGCATGGCACTGAAAAGAAACGCTGCTAATGTGATGTAGGAACATGTACAGACCCAAATAACAACCAATGTTGGAAAGCTCATAAAGTTTGAACACTTTCAGGAGTTTGCAGCCAATAGTGGAATGAGTGATACAGCATACTAGTGCAATAAAAAGATGTCAGCAGTGAGGAGGTATGAACAGGATCCAGAGTACTCTATTGGTCTGCAAAATCTAACACACAGGAATGGTCCCTAACTGGGAATTGATGGAAGCTGTGCAGATGACATGTTGAAAAATGATGCTCAGGTAAGTGATGTACATAAAAATAAAAGAAAGTGTATAAGGAAACCAGTCACACAGGCTTAGGGTGGTGTAGTTCTAAGACTGAAAATTAAACGCAATAGCTTAAATAGGTTATAAGTCCCAAGAATAAAAAGCCAATAGGAGGTTTAGTAAGTGTAGTCTATTTTGGGGTGTATGTACCCTAAAATAAACACAAATACTTGGAAGTGTGAATAAATAAACACTTGGAACTGTCCTTCTAACTATATGGGAAAATCAACCCCAGAATAGAAAACTCTGCTTTTCAGATCTGATAGCAGTAATGCATCCACAAAGTTTCCATAATTATGAAAATAAATGCAGGGGAAGATTAACTTCCCACTAATACTGGAACTTAGTTACCATAAATAATTAACATAATTAAAAAGTGATTAATTCAATGTTTATGTTAATTAAAATTTTCATAATCAAAATACAGAAAGAGCCTATTAAATGGGTGCCCTGACTGTTAATAGTAGGACAAGAGAATGTCTCATTCAGACTGTTTTCTAACCTAAGGGAACTAAGTATGTTGAACAGAAACATTTTATCTCCCAGCAGGCAGTCAGAGGAGAGTGGATGCTTCCTGAAAAATGTGTAGTCTAAGGGTATTTGGCCAGAGAGTGTCTGCTCCTTTAGGGGTATCTGGTGAAGGATCTTTTTCAATGCAACAGGGAAAATAAGGAGGAAGCCATAAATAAGACCATACAGGGACACAAATCTGACCAACAAATAAGGGAGGTAATGATGGGAACCAAACCTGGGCAGTCATACTAACTGATGAAGGCATGTGGGAGTGTGAGGTTTATTTCAGCAAGGTTATCTGATCCGGGACTCGGTCAATTTAGAAACTAAGGGAAAAGGAGGAAATCAGAAACAAAATATAGCAAGACACAGACCTAACAAGAAACAAACCTTGCCACTCACATTAATTGATGGGCTATCAAGAAACCACAGGCTGCACTTCCAGGAAGATCAACCAGGACTTTGCAAGTGGTAAGACTGTAAACCAGGGGGAACCCTGAACTGGGAGGGGGTACAGGAATTGATACAGCTGTGGAGATACATGAGGGCATGTGCAGGGGAAGGGGGAGCAGAGAGGAACATACTAGGGGGAAACAGAAACAGGTATAAAAGGGACTGGGCATGTTTAAAATGGGGTTGGTCAGTGCACTTGTCTGGCTGAGTCCTGTACCTGATCAACATGGTTTGTCCTATCGTTTTCTATCTTCTTATTAAACCTTTTCTTTATCTCTCTGCATAATGTATATGTGTCCTGCAAGGACCAAGTGCCAGCTTCTGCCGAGAACTGCATCTGCATGTGAGTGAAAACTGGTGCCAGCTACGGGAGTCAGACGGGGGGTGTAGGTTCCCCCAGCCTCTGTTTTTAGCTACTGGAGTGAGTGAGCGCAGTGGTATTTAACCTCCAGCCATTGGGGAATGGTGTGTGTTCCCAAAACTACCTACTGGAGGGACCAGCATTAGCAAGACAAGCGAGGGGCTTCACAACGGTGGCTGGTGTGGGACCTCAGGTCACAGCCCTTGTGCCTGATGCCAGTTGGCATGGGGCAAGCGTCTGTACCTTCCCCAGTCCTGGGGTGTGTGTGTGTAGGGGGTGTGTATTCATCAGCAAACTTCAAGCTGGACCAGCTGGCAACCAGGGGAACTTGAGTCCAGGCTGGGGTATCAGGTGAGCGGGGGGTCCACGCTGGTATGCCCATGGGGAACCATGAATCTGGAGTGCACGAGGGACAAGTGTGTGAGTGTTGCATGTTGGCAGCGAGCATCAGGCTGGACCAGCAGGCAAGTAGGGGACCGTGGGGCAGGTAAGGGGGTCTGGGATCTGGGCAGGGGTGCCAGGACAGAGGGGCTGTGCCAGTGCTCGAGAGATCTGCAAATATGTGTGTGTTTGTGAACCTGGGGTGGGGAGAGGGGGGGCAGCGCGCATGCCACCACTAGTGACCTTCTGTTTCTGCCAGCTGAAAAGGAGGAGGGGACCTGGCTGTCTGTGCTTTTGTTATATGTCAGTCCTGTATGTAGGTGCTGTTGAAGGCAGCGCCTGTGTCAATCTGTGTGATCAGCCAGTGTTCTCTGTGTCTGTGTGTATCCATGTCTCTATCTCTGGGATTCGTGCGCAGCTTCATTACTGGTTGAACCTGCAATGGCGAAAGCAGCAGCTGCATCCCTCCACCTGGGCAGAGACCCCGGGTCCTGGGCACCAGGCAGGAGGGACCTGGTCTGGAGCAGCTGCAGGATGATGGGCATACACAGAATGTCACTTAATATGCAGAATATTTTTTGTAACTCTTAGAATATGAGACCGGCCAATTTGTCTGAAAGAAGGTACTTAAGGTTACACTTTTTTTAATATTCAATACAGGAACAGTGCCAGCTTAAAATGTGATTTGGATTTTTTTTTTTCCCAAAAGCAAGTGGAAGTAATATTTGAAGTAATTGAGGGCATGAAAGTAGGTGCAATAGTAGTCCTGTTATGGAACAAATTAGTCCTACTATAGGGAAAAACAAAGACCACAAAAAAGCCTAGAGAAAGCACTTTTCATGCTTTAAGAATTGGAGCTTTAGTTAATCAGAAAAAAATGTGAATTTAAAGATGAGAAAATAATATATATGGGACAGGACAATATGCCCCAGCTTCATCCCAGAAGAAGAGAATCTGTAGGGATCTGTGGACATAGTGAACTCTAGAGGACAAACAAACACCAAGCCTTTTGTTAAGAGGAACGGAACAAAGCTAAACCAGCACAACTGTACTGTAAACCTAGACAAGGATTTTCAAAACCTAAATTTTAGTAAAACGATACACTGTCCTGAGAACTCTTGATATTTGATTGTGTTGCCAACAGATGTTTCAAAACGTGACCTTGGACAGTGCTATTGCAAAAAATATGGCACATGATTTTAGGGCACTAGAAAGAAACTAGAATGTAGTCATGTGAAAAAAACAATCTATTCAGCTATAGGGGATAATTCTGGCCAAAGTCATTGCAAAAGAAGTATTGACTCTTCCACCTCCCAAAATACAACTGTAAATCTGATTTGCAGTATCAGGGAATACAACAATTTATAGCAGACACTTAAAAGAGCATCTGATGGGTCTGCAACTGGAAAAAATAATGCAGAGAATAACCTAATGTGTGTAAATATGATTTAAAAGGATTATTCAGTCTCAGAAAAAAACATGGAATAGATTTGCAAAGGCCACAGCAAAAAACAAGACATTGAGACAAGTCACTGAATGGCTTGGGACTTGCATGGCAAATTCATATTAGCAATTCAAATCAGAGCTTTCCTAACTGATGACATACTATTTAAACACAACAGAGTACAAAAATGGGCACGCTTCAAAGAATACAGGAATACTACATTGATATACAGGAGTGCAAAAGCAGAACAAAAAATCCTTTGTACTAGTCATAAATGAAAGTAGAGATCAAGAAACTGCAAATGCATGATCTTGACAAAACAGGTATCCCTGCTGCTACATCAAGAAATGTTGGAATGTGCCCAGTAGTTACATTTACACTTCCTAAAACACAGGTAGAATTGCTTAACAGGTGATCAACCTGAATACAGAGAGCTCCTAAAAGACATCTGGGTGCAATTAAAACAGTTAGTGTAATAGAGGATGTGTTTTAGAAGTACCATAAGGAACAGTTCTATTTGGGTAATTTTCTGTGCTGACCAGTCAATGCTGATCTCAGTAGAGCCAGAAAGACTCAGAAAAGCTGGCTCTGGCACTCTCCTCACACAATAAAGTTGTAATAAGCCCATCTATTGAATCCCCTGTTTAAAACCTCTTGATTAAAAATCTCAAACGTCTGAGGCAAGGTGAGGAAATGTAGGGTCAGTCAGCAAGACACGAACAATCCTGAATCTGTGGCTGCTCAGGGACACAGAGTGATGGAAGCAAAGGACCATTTCTACTATCATGAGCTGTTGAGGAATACCCTGGCCATAATCACTTGTCTTGTGAAAAGTAGGTGGGAAGAAAACCAGACCTTCTTCTCCAAACCCTACAGGAGGAAAGGAGATCCATCCCATAAGAAAGTACACCCTTTAGGCCAGCTGATGCAGGTCAATAAAGCCACACTAAGGTTGAAAAATCACCTGCCATGGATTTCGTGAAAACTGGTACCCATTTCAGACATGACAGCATCATAAAGCAGTGCTGAGAAGGAGAGTTACAGGTCACTGCCCCCTCCCCACAGCATTCCCTCAGCAGGCACAAAACCAAAGATCAAGCCTTTCAAAATCTTCAGAGCCTCCTTGCTGATTTTCCTCCAGGACTCGTTTCCACATCACAGAGTTGGCTGACCAGCAAAGAAAAAAACCACTTCTCTTTCTGATTAAACAGGGCAACAAAGCCAGGCAGTGAGAGGGGTCAGCTTTCCAGCTGGGACTCTGCCACATTTCTTTCTATCCCTCAGCTCCATGACTCACCCACTGAGATGACAGGAGTGAGGACAACGCACCAAGAGGTTAAAATGTCATCTCTCATGCACAGTAGCAGCAGCAAAATGAACTCACAAAGAGCTTTTAACAGCTGTGGCCCTGTTTTCATAGAAATATTACAGGTTACTTATCTCAGCAGCTTCTAAGAAGTTCCTAGACAGCTTAACAACCATCCTTTTCCAGTGTGGGATCATTCCCCAGTGTATGCCATCAAGTCCCTTCTCCAGTGTAATTTTAAAATGTTTCAGTGGTAAAGTCAACTGCTTTCCCTGAGACAACTTAGACTGTTTCCCCCATGACATCCTAACTTGTAAGAGTTCCACTTCTATGAATCATCTCCCTTGGACCATGCTCGTAACACTCAATAACTGCGGTTGAGTATGAACACAATTTTAAGGGAAATGAGATTCGAGCATTGGCAAATTTCTTGAGCACTTACACTTTTATTTTACTTACATCCTGGCCAGGAGGCCCCTGTGGTCCAGGGATACCAGGTACACCGCGGGGACCCTGGTAGGGAGAGAACAGACAAACCCAATAACATGACTAGTACTTATGAGGTGCTTTTTAGCTGAAGAGAAGAAATCCTCAATCCAATAGCTATTGAGAAAAAACAAACAAACAAACAAACAACTAGCAGTTAAACAACTATGAGAGAGTTTAAGAAACAAAATAATTAATCTCACATTGCACTATCACAATGTGCCTCAAGGGACTTTGCATTACTAAAGTCAAGTCTCTCATACCTTGATTGGAAAGGTAAAAATGACTTTTTATAGGAGGCAAGTTTATGAACAAGGAGAAAATATGACTGAGCACAGGACTGTAGAGGAGAAAAGAAGGACCAGCTCCTCAGCACCAAGCTAGTACACTGGATAGGACTGGTTGTCATGCTGGAAATTCATGCCAGTGTATACTGAGACCATGGTATACAGTTATTTGTTTCACGCCAATGGACTGCATCCTTGCAAAACTGCATGTTGAGGAACTAAGTGTTGAATACTGAAATGCAGGGTTTTCTTTAATATTTAAGTAAGAAAAATGCTTAAAAACCACTTGTTTTAAACCCTTGAGGCCTTGGCTATAAGGCATAGCAGTGTGCCTTGAACTATATCCCTTGAAATACATTTCTGAATGAAGGGTTAAACCAGTAACTCATTATTTCTTTTGTAGGACTATTGACAAGCAAGTAAAAGTTGTCACCATGCCAAGAGTCTTGATCAACTCTTTCTCACAACTCAATATATTAGACAAGTAGCTGGTAATGCACAAAGAGAAGTCCTCGCTGGAGGGCCAGCCACCCTGTGGCCCTACCATCCTTGGGCAAAAATAAACTAATTATATATGCCTTCATGAAATCACTGGTAGGAACACAATTAATGTGACTGATCCATGCCTATAAAATCCAGGTGTAGTTAGAAAGACATACTGTACCAATGGCCCTTTTTCTCCTGGGGGTCCCACAGGGCCCTGCAAACAGAAAAGAAGCAGCAGTCAAAACACTTAAAATTAACACCCTATCTTGGCTGATCAGGGTGGGTCCTGAAGCACCAAGATAACAAAAATTGGAGAAGAAAAGGAGCAAGTCTGACAGGCTGCTCACAAAGACATCGCTGGAGCCTGCAATGATTACAGCAGGACGTTTAGGGGAAGGATCAAAGGCAGAGTAAGGAAGAAATTGACATGGATCATGGAGGAAAAAGTGTGAGAAAGAAAGAGAGAAAAAGAGACCAGAGGGGTCAGCTGTATGCTAACATGATGCTTGTCTGAACCCTGAACTTCATCACCACAGTCATAGAATCATAGAATATCTCAAGTTAGAAGGGACCAATAAGGATCATTTGAGTCTGATGTCCTGCTCCTCACAGGACAACCTAAAAATAAAGCATATGACTAAGAGCATCATACAGACCCTCCTTGAACTCTGAAAGGCTTGGTCCTGTGACCACTTCCCCGGGGAGCCTCCAGTGGCCAACCACCCTCTCAGTGAAGAAACTTTTCCTAATGTCCAATCTGAACTTCCCCTGATGCTGCTTCATAACAATTCCATGTGTCCTATGACTGGTCACCAGAAAGAGATCAGCACCTCTCCTCTGCTGCCCCACTTGAGGAAGTTGTAGACTGCTCAACATTCTCTTCTCCAAGCTGATCAAACTAAGTGACTTCAGCTGCTCCTTGTAAGTCTTGCCCTTGAGGCCTTTCACCATCTTGGTCACCCTCCTCTGGACACACTCTAATAGTTTGATGTCCTTGTTACATTGAGGCACCCAAAACTGCACAAGTACTCAAGGTGGGGCCGCACCACTGCCGTGTAGAGTGGGACAATCACCTTCCTCAATTGGCTGGCTATGCTGTGCTTGATGCACCCCAGGAGATGGTTGGCCTTTTGGCTGCCAGGGCTCACTGTTCACTCACATTCAACTTGCCATCAACCCAACCCCCCAGATCTCTTTCCGCAGGGCTGCTCTCCAGCTCTTGTCCTCCCATTTATATGCGCAACCAGGATTACACCATCGCAGGTGGAGAATCCTACACTTGTTCTTGTTGAATTTCATACAGTTGGTGATTGCCTGGCTCTCTAGTCTATCCAGACCTCTCTGTTAGGGCTCTCTACCCTCAAGGGAGTCCACAGCTCCTCCTAGTTTAGTTATCATCGACAAACTTACTCAATGTAAATTTGATTCCTGCATCCAGATCATTTATTAAAAACATTGAAGACCACTGGCCCTAAAATCAAGACCTGGGGAACGCCACTGGTGACTGGCTGCCAGCCTGACGTAACCCCATTTACTATATTGTCATTAAATCCTATTTGTAACACTCTTCAGCATGAGTGAGCTCATTAATCTCAGCTCATGTGGTTGAATCTTAGTGAGCTTCAAGCTAGATGAGCTCATGAGTAGGACAGGTCTGGGTGTCAGCAACTGGGTTGCAAGGCTGTGAATCCAGGGGGTTTCAAGTCTGGGTGCCAGCAACTGGAGGACACTAGAGTGCAGAGTCCTGGGTACAGGGAAGAGTAGGTGTCCAAGACCAGCTGCTGGAAAGATCCACATTTCATGTATATATTCCAACAGTGGCCTTCAAACCTCATCAGCCAGAGAGGAGGAGCGGGATCGAGACATTCTTGCTCATGTTTCTGAGTGCTGTTTAGGTCTCTATGAGTGTTGCAAAGGCATTATTCTCTGCGTGGCCACATACATGTGTGTATATGTGTGTGCATCGCATATGCATACGCCCACTGGCAATATGTCCTCAGTCTCACTACTGCCTGGACCTGGGGACACATAACCACAGCACCCTTGCATCTGTTGGGCTGGGATAGGACAGTTCCCCCAGGTCCTGAAAACCACTGTACTCAGCTACCTCTAACACAAGGAAAAGCATCCCACAGGACGAGTGTGCTCTTTAAATGAGGTCAAACCAGGGAGTCCAGCAGGCTTGAACACAGTATTCGTTTGGGGATGAAGCTTAAAAAAGTGCAACTGAGTTGCAACTGAGTGAGACACTAGAAGGCACCCATTTCTATAGGAACGTCAGAGAAGTAATGAAGTAGCCATATCCAGCATCGATAAGTCAATCTGGCATTCCAAACACACCCAAAACAAGGCTTGACCTCACATCTCTGTGGCTGTGTTTGAATAAATTGGCTCACACACTGACTCCTCTCCCTTTGGTTTCTATTTCAGGCACATTAATTCACTAATCCTCATAAAGTCCTCCATGCAAGACGCCTTAATGCTCTGCTCAAGCAAAGGCTAAATACATAATTCTGAACCCACAATAATATGAACAGAGCAAGTCAGAGCAAGAGCAAAACTATTCTACTAACGCAGCATGTGCGTCCATTAGGCAAATTCAGCATAAGCATGTGAATTCACCCATTTCTCCAAGCAGTCCCCTCTTCTGCTTATGGTTCAGTTGGGAAGGACATACTCTGCTAATACTCAGTTTATGGCTCAGTGTTATGTAAATAGTAACCCATAGAATCATAGACTGGCTTGGGTTGGAAGGGACCTTAAAGATCATCTACTTAAACCCCCCTGCCATGGGCAGGGACACCTTCCACTGGACCAGGTTGCCCAAAGCCCCATCCAACCCGGCCTTGAACACTGCCAGGGAGGGGGCAGCCACAGCTTCTCCGTGCAACCTGTTCCAGTGTCTCACCACCCTCACAGTAAAGAATTTCTGTCTTCTATCTAATCTAAATCTACCCTCTTTCTGTTTTAAGACACTACCCCTTGTCCTGTCTTTACATGCCCTTGTAAAAAGTCCCTCTCCGGCTTTCTTCTAGGTCCCCTTTAAGTACTGGAAGACTGCTGTAAGGTCTCCCTGAAGCCTTCTCTTCTCCAGGCTGAACACCCCCAACTCTGTCAGCCTGTCCTCATTGGGAAGGTGCTGCATACCCCTGATCATCTTCATGGCTTACTCTGTACTACCTTGAGCAGGTCCATGTTCTTTTTATATTGGGGGCCCCAGAGCTGGACACAGCACTGCAGGTGAGGTCTCACAAGAGTGGAGTAGAGGGAGGAATCCCCTCCCTCGATCTGCTGGTCACAATTCTCTTGATGCAGTCCAGGATACAGTTGGCTTTCTGGGCTGTGAGGGCACATTGCTGGCTCATTGTCAGTTTTGCATTCACTAATATCCCCAAGTCCTTCTCCGCAGGGTTGCTCTCAATCCACTCATCACTCAGCCTGTCCTTGTGCTTGGGATTGCCTCGATCCATGTGCAGGACCTTGCACTTGGCCTTGTTGAACTCCATGAGGTTTGCACAGACCCACCTCTCAAGCCTGTCAAGGGCCCTCTGGATGGCACATCCCTTCCCTCCAGTGTGTCGACCACACCACACAGCTTGGTGTCGTTTGCAAACTTCCTGAGGGTGCACTTGATCCCACTGTCCTTGTTGCCAAAAAAGATGTTAAACAGCACTGGTCTCAATACTGACCCCTGAGGAACACCACTCGTCACTGCTCTCCACTTGGACATCAAGCCGTTGACCACAAATCTTTCAGTGCAACCATTCAGCCAATTCCTTATCCATGGAGCGGTCTATCTGTGAAATCTATCTCTCCAATGTGGAGACAAGGACGTCATTCAGGACAGTGTCAAATGCTTTGCATAAGTCCAGGTAGATGATGTCAGTTGCTCTTCCTTAACCACCAACCTGTAATCTCATAGAAGGCCACCAAATTCGTCAGGCATGATTTACCCTTATGAAGCCACATTGCCTGTCACCAATCAACTCCTTATTTTCCATGTGCCCTAGCATTATTTCCAGCAGGATCTGCTCCATGACCTTGCCAGGCACAGAGATGAGACTGATGGGCCTGTAGCTCCCTGGGTCTTCCTTTTTTCTCTTTTTAAAAATGGGGGTTATGTTTCCCCTTTTCCAGTCAGTGGGAACTTCACCAGACTGCCACAACTTCTCAAATATGATGGCTTAGCCACTTCATCCACCAGCTCCCTGAAGACCTGTGGATGCATCCCATGGACTTGTGCACCTTCAGGTTCCTTAGATGGTCTCAAACATGATCTTCTCCTACACTGGGCAGTTCATTCTCCCAGTCCCTGCCTTTGCCTTCTGCCTCTTGGGTGGTGTGGCTGAAGCACTTGCTGGTGAAGACTAAGGCAAAAATTCCATTGACTACCTCAGCCTTCTCCATGTCCTTTGTAACCAGATCTCCTGTTTCCTTCTGGGAAGGGCCCATATTTTCCCTAGTCTTCCTTTATCACTGACATTCCTATAGAAGCTTTTCTTGTTGCCCTTGACATCCCTGCCCAGATTTAATTCTATCAGGACTTTGGCCTTCCTAACGTGATCTCTGGCTGCTCAGACAGCTTCTCTATATTCCTCCCAGGCTATCTGTCTTTGCTTCCACCCTCTGTAGGCTTCCTTTATGTGTTTGAGCTTGTCCAGGAGCTCCTTGTTCATCCATGCAGGCCTCCTGGCATTTTTGCCTGACTTCCTCTTTGTCTGGATGCATCGCTCCTGAGCTTGGAGGAGGTGATCCTTGAATATTAACCAGCCTTCTTGGGCCCCTCTTCCCTCCATTACTTTCTCCCATGTTACTCTGCCAAGCAGATCTCTGAAGAGGCCAAAGTCTGATCTCCTGAAGTCCAGGTCAGTGAGTGAGTTTGCTGTGTGCCCTCCTCACTGCCTGAAGGATCTTGAACTCCACCATTTCATGGTCACTGCAGCCAAGGCTGACCTTAAGCTTCACGCTCCCCACCAGCCCCTCCTTGTTGGTGAGAACAAGGTCCAGCACAACACCTCTCCTCATTGACTCCTCTATCACTTGGAGAAGGAAGTTGTCATCAACACATTCCAGGAACCTCCTAAATTGCTTATGCCCTGATGTGTTGTCCCTCCAACTGATATTGGGGTGGTTGAAGTCCCCCATGAAGACCAGGACTTTTGAACATGAGGCTGCTCCTATCTGTCTATAGAGGGCCTCATCCACTCAGTGTTCCTGGTCAAGTGGCCTGTACCAGACCCCCACTATAGTCACCTGTCCCTGCCCTCCCTTTAATCCTGACCCATAAGCTCTCAGTCGGCTCCTCATTCACCCCTGGCACAGCTCCCTGCACTCCAGTTGGCCATTGACATAGACTCAATACTTCAGCAGACAATGTAAAAAAATCCTCATCTATATATAACTTTTATGCAGGGAGCAAAACCCAAGACAGGTTAAGGTCACAGGAGGAAACAGGGTGAGGACTCCAATTAAAAAGAGTTGCTGGCTCTTAGCTCTGAAGCTGAAAGTATCATACACACAATTTTGTCACATCACTAAAAAGAGTATAGGCTGACACCTTTAATTCAGTGTGTAGTATGCTGAAGCAGCTCCACTGACTTTATTTTTTTTGTGGGACTTATTCTTTGTGAAAGCCTGATGGATTCAAGGTTATACAGTGTTTTGAAATTCCAGACTCTTTGCACTGAAGCTGAGGTTATGATGAATCTACAGTGGAGAAAACCATCATAATAGTTGTTTAAAGAAAGTATTTAGTGAAGCAGATTAAATAATTAAAACCAAATCAATCATAAATAGTGTGGTAAGTAGGTGGCGACTCATCCTGACAGTGGTCAAACAATGATGACACTGAAAAACGTAATATTCTAGTGTAAGACAAGTGATGTCTACATATGGAATCAAGTTCTTAGTCATTTGTGTTCATGGATATGCAGATGCTAAAGCCCAGTGAAGAATAACTTTGTCATCTGCTGTACATCAGGATGCAGAAGTGAACTCATCTACCCCTGTACTGAAACTAAAAATCAGTAATTAAAAATTATCCACAGCCTAGTGACTTTCAAACAAGCCAGATACTCACTTGCTAATTTAATTTTAATTTTAGTATTAATGACTGAACATTAAGAAATGCAAGAACATCACTGTTCCTTAGATAAATCATAACAAATAACACCCAGCAAATCTTCAATCATCGGTAACCCTGTGAGGACCATGAAGGCCATGACACAGACACAGTGTGAAACAAGATTGACCCAGTCTGCTTTACCTTATATAGTATTCAGCATGGTAAAAGCAAATATTAATCATAGAATCATAAAATGGTTTAGGTTGGAAGGGACATTAAAGATCATCTACTTAAACTCCCCCCTTCCATGATCAGGGACACCTTCCACTAGACCAGGTTGCTCAAAGCCCCGTCCAACCTGGCCTTGAACACTGCCAGGCAGGGGGCAGCCACAACTTCTCTGGGCAACCTGTTCCAGTGCCTCACCACCCTTACATTAAAGAATTTCTTCTTCAAATCTAATCTAAATCTACCTTCTTTCAGTTTAAAACTGTTACCTTTCCTCCTATCACTGCACTCCCTGATCAAGAGTCCCTCCCCATCTTTCCTGTAGCCCCCTTTAAGTACTGGGAGGCTGCTGTAAGGTCTCCCCAGAGCCTTCTCTTCTCCAGGCTGAACACCCCCAACTCTCTCAGCCTGTCCTCATAAGGGAGGTGCTCCAACCCCCTGAGCATCTTCGTGGCCTCCTCTGGACTCTCCCAAGCAGATCTGTGTCCTTATTATATTGGGGGCCCCAAAGCTGAACACTACTCCAGGTGGGGTCTCATGAGACCAGAGTAGAGGGGGAGAATCACTTCCCTCGACCTGGTGGTCATGCTTCTCTTGATGCAGCCCAGACTGTATTGGTCAACCAGTATTACACAGCAATATGATTTATCATTTCAAGGTAATTTCCTATACTATTTGGGAAACATCTAGATAACCAGAGAATGAAAACATTGACTGTGATTGGTATAGTATAATGGGGCTGCAAAAAAAAAATGCAAGGTCTCATATATCCTCTAGCGATTACAGCTAGGAATAAAGTTTACTTCCTCCTAAATATATTTCACTTGCAAATTCAGTGCATATCTGGAGTATTCTGAGCAGGGCTACAGTCAGAGCACTCCCCAATCCCCCTCATCTCAAGAAGAGTTGCTCATGACAAGTACTGGAATGATCAAACCCCAGTGATATGAAAATTGAAACTTTTCAGAGCAGACTCCCAGACACATCTTGTGGCCTACTGATAAGCAGGAGGTGAGGGCAGAGCTGGATGAGGTCCAACTAAATATTTGTGGGAAATTATGGGGACAATGGGTCTCTTGGAAGGCAGCAATTTAAGAAATCTGGTTTTGTATTTCCTTATCAGAGTGCTGACTATGTCACTGATGTGGGCATGTGTGTCACACTCATCCCTTCTAAAAGGGTGACAGCAAGTTTACGTTTGCCCAGTAGACCAGACCTGCTGTCTCAGCACAGATCTCAACTCACATCCACAGCCAACGTGTCAAGATGATGCAGACAAGTCAGGAGTAACAGACAGTGATATCAATCACTCCTATAGCACTTTTCTGCTTTTCTCTGTCAACTAAACCAAATGCATCAAGAGCTCTCACAACAGACGTGTAGACATCTGAGTCATGAATGGCAGCCTCTGGACTAGTTTGTGGTTTGCATCTTCAGAGGATAAAATGTCCCACATGCTCTTGGCACAGGTGAGCACAGGCAACGCGTTCCCCAGAGGGTGATGGGTAAGTTTTGCCTTGTTACAGGTTGCAGCAGGGCCTGCTACTTACCGGAGGTCCAGCCAGCCCAATTCCTGGCACGCCTCTGTCTCCTGGTTGTCCAGGGAGGCCAGGAGCTCCCCTCTCACCCTGAAACAAAGGAAGAAGTTAAAGGCTTTGTGCATTGCTGAGGAAATAGGCTGAAATGCAATCAGGTTTTACCACAGAACATAACACTGATGCATCCCGACCTGATCCTGTCCACGGAGGAACGGTATCAGGTTGTGTCAGCATGGGGATATGGCACAGTTACTGTCATATCATGTCAAGAAAACTGCCCCCTTCATTCACGCAAGCCCCAGCCCACCACCGTGAGCACCCACACAAGGACAATGTGTGCCACATCACATAACTGAGCTGTGAACACAGCCTCTACAAGTATTTTGATTGGTTTTAGTGCACAGCATCCCATTTCCAGCACTTGCAATTGCCTGCAGGGTATTAGGCACTCTCCTTGGCTTGTGGAAACACTAAGCACCATAATGCACTCTTCTTTCTCTGTGTTTCTATGGTAGATGGTTAACCTGCAAACATTGCTAAATACAGATTATTTATCCAGGGAAAACAGAATTAGGGATGTTCGGTTACATCTTAATATTTTCTTTTCCTTAATCAATGTAGGCCTACTCACAGAACTGTATGAACAATTTTTTGAAAAAAAAAATAATTCAACAGTTCTACAACTCTCTCCAGAGGACTATACTACAAAAGGAGAGACCTCCCCTCTAGAAAACAGGATTTTCAACAGTAAAACCTGCAGAGCACAGACAACTACTTGACACTGTTTAATAGGCATTGCAGGCAGAAGATTAAGAAATAATTCAGCTGCAGTACTTAAATTTAACGTCTGTTCTCTTGTTATAGGGGAGAAATCAAATAAGATTTTTATGGATTGTATTGCAGTTGTGAGATTTGGTCTCATGTTGGCAGTAGATTTATAACAATGAATCTTATTTATGTTATTTATTATTACACTATTTCCAGCTATAGAGAAGCATGATAGAAAAATTGTTACCCATGGATTCTGCCCACCCAATTCAGACTGCAATATCTTCTTCCTTTCCTTTCCTTTCCTTTCCTTTCCTTTCCTTTTCCTTTCCTTTCCTTTCCTTTCCTTTCCTTTCCTTTCCTTTCCTTTCCTTTCCTTTCCTTTCCTTTCCTTTCCTTCCTTTCCTTTCCTTTCCTTTCCTTTCCTTTCCTTTCCTTTCCTTTCCTTTCCTTTCCTTTCCTTTCCTTTCCTTTCCTTTCCTTTCCTTTCCTTTCCTTTCCTTTCCTTTTCCTTTCCTTTCCTTTCCTTTCCTTTTTCCTTTCCTTTCCTTTCCTTTCCTTTCCTTTCCTTTCCTTTCCTTTCCTTTCCTTTCCTTTCCTTTCCTTTCCTTTCCTTTCCTTTCCTTTCCTTTCTTTTCCTTTCCTTTCCTTTCCTTTCCTTTCCTTTCTTTTCCTTTCCTTTCCTTTCCTTTCCTTTCCTTTCTTCCTCTCTTTCTTTCTCTCTTTCCTAATCTTATATTACAAAGAAACAATAGTGTAAGGACAATAAGAAACCATGTATTCTGATTAGTTCAAAAACTCCAGCATATCCCTTATGTGTTATTTTATTCAAGAACATAATTTCAAAACAAAAGTTCAATAGTATTTTCCCATGCACAATTAAGATTCTTACCATCTTGTGTTGATATTGAATAGAATATTTCATGAGATTTCTTTTAGGTTTTTTTCTGACTTTTATATTAATTCTCAGTCTATTATTGTGTGTGTGTTCTGAACTGTCAAAGATATATGCAACAGACTACAATGCATTTATACAGAATGCAGCAAAATGAAAAGAAAATATTTCATAGCAATGTGGTTATTTCAGAAATATGGGACCTAGCTGGACCTAGTGTCATGCTGCTATATTCCTATTTATATCATTTACAGAATCTGTTTCAACGTGCTATTCTTCTTCCAATCTAGATCAGGACATTTCAAAGAGGAGAATTTCTGACATGTCTGACTGAAGATTCAAGCACAATCCAGATGCTCTCAGAAGCAAAAGTTTTTGTTGTTTTATTTTTTTTTTCTCTATTTGCTGGGTACTTATAAGGGAATAAACATTACTTTCAGCTGAAAAAATTAGTGTCCTTAACCTCATCAACTAGCTAGTCTTTGCCTTAACTAGAATATAGGAGGACAAACCAGGACTATCTGGTCCCACTGGAAAATAATTCACATCGTCCTTGGAGAGAGGTGAAGGAAATGAGAGCTATGGAGGAATGCTCTTTGAGGGGCTGACAGGCGGTCTCAAGAGTAGATCACCCTTTAGCTATGCAATGTCTCTCTCTAGCTGCATGGATTAAAGGTCCCCAGTCACAGTTTCCCTGAAAATGTGCCTTAGTCTGTGGTGAATTCACATAATGCTGGAATGAATTTTAAATGTGGAAAGTGAACACAGCTAATTCATATCTTAATATTTAAATCTACAGACATAAAGAAAGGAAATTCCTAAAAGACTAGAAGTGCAGTTTTGAGTGACAGCTTCACAAACTCTATTTTTCAGTGAAAAACAGACCATGTTTTCACCATAACTTTTTCTCAGCAATTGAGAAAAGCGGTCCACAATAAAGTCCATACTCACCTTATGTCCAAAGGGTCCTGGCAAGCCTGGTGGGCCTCTCTGCCCCTAAAGTGACAGAGCCAAAACCAGAAAACTGTCACCATGCAGCCAAACAGGACCCTGGACTTTGAGACAGTCAAGACAGCAAGCATCCCCATCACCCCCCTCCTTGTCTCACACCGTCTGGCAATGTTTTATTGACAACATGGAAGCAAATTAAATAATCTGCTAACTTGGCTAGAATTAAATGCTTTTAGGGAACTTCCACCAAACTAATCATTTTTGTACTGGTCACAAGGACAATAGTTACTCCTTGTGGAGGTCTCCATTTTCAGTGGCCACCATGGCACACTGGAGGGGGTTTAATGTTCAGAAATACAGCTTCAGTTCTCTCTGCCTTTTTGGATGCAGCACTGTGATCTGCAGCATTTTGCACAGCCAGTCCTTTTGTGTCTTCAGGTAGACAGCCTGTGAGCACTTGTGACAATGCAGCCTAACTCTGCCACAGACCCACCATTCTGCAGAAATCATGCTCGTCTATCTCACACTGCACTAGTCAAGCCAAAGCTTGCCAGCAGTACTTACCTGTTCTCCATCTTTACCCTTACCAGGCAACCCTGGCTCTCCAGCAGGCCCTGGCTCACCAGCTGGCCCAGGCAAACCCACTTTTCCTTCTTTTCCAGGATCACCCTGTAGAAGACAATCCAGCAAAACTCTCAGTAGCATATTAAAGGCTATTTCTGTCTCAGGTCTTTCATAGGGACTGAAAGATATGCCTTTTCTCTAGTCTTCTCATCTGAATTTCTCTTGGTATCATAGGAAACGCTCTCTTACAGGAAGCCTTTTCCTTCAGTAATCTCAAAGCATTTGTAATTTTCCTTAAGGAAAGTAAAAGGAGACTTCAAGATGTTTTGGGAACCAGCTATTTGAGAACCCTTGGTCCATACATGACCTTGAAGTAGATCTCAGTTATCTGGAAGATGATTTGACTGAAGGGGTTGGGATTCATCCCCTTTTAAACCCTGTATATATGCATATATGGGGCCATGTTTCTGATTAATCATTCCTACTCCAGTAAACAAAGACCAGGACTCCAGCATGCTGGGCACTGTGCAACAAATAAGCAAATCACAAACCCCTAACCTCAGAAAGCTCACTGGCTAGCTAAGAGATGGGACATAACAGTTAGGCAATGAAGGCAAAAGGTAAGTGAGGATGCACTGGAAAGCTGAACTAATGGTCCAGTTATAACAGCTTATCAGAAAAGCAAACATCTCAGTTTCCTAACCATGAAAGCCAGTTTTTCTTCCAGCTTTGGATTTACAGTGATAAGTAGGAGGTACTTAAAACACCAAATCCCTGCTCTTGTCAGGCAATGAGGACAGAAGATCATCATTGCAAAATGTGTAGTGGTGACTTCACTGTATCCAGTTGTATCTCAGTGGTTTTTTTAGGGGAATTATAAAGTTGCAACAGGGTGAAAACCTTATAGCACGTGTAATAGAGGAGGTCAGACACGATGATCTAATGAGCCCATGTGTCTTAACCGTTCAGAACCTACGTTCGGAACCGTTTCTGAACCTATGAAATAATTTCCCAGTTCAGACTGCTTCTGTCCCAGGTTGCTTAAAATGCCCAAGAAGAAAATAAAAAAACCCATAAAAGAACAAAACTCACCTTTTCCCCCTTTTCTCCCTCCTTTCCTGGTAGTCCAGGGTCTCCAGGCACACCCTGGAGAGAAAAGAACTTTAAAGCTTAAAACTTTATTTTTAGGCAGTATTTGATTCTAAAACAAATGGATAGACCTGTGAGTTCAGTACAAACTACCTCAAGGATTAGTATCAGTTTTACATTTTCCAGTACAGACAACCTGTAATCCAGAGAACACCACAGAAGAGCTGTGTATCAAGTGCTTAAAGGAGTGTTGGGGTTTTTTTAATACTGAGCAGCAAAAGCAGAAATTGAGCCAATCCCAGGTTTGTGCATTCTCGTTCTACCAATAACTATTTTTTCATTCTGTGAAATCCTCAGCAGTTCCTAATCCATTACCAACAAACTCTCAGTCATCACATCTGTATCAGAGAAGCCAAAAGTCTCACAATATTAATTTTTTTTATGGCTGTTATGCTCCAAAGGTATACATTGGAAAATGCAGCTATGTTCGTCTTACCCTCTATTTCAGTTTTCAATCCTTTTCATGTCTTGGCAAATCTCAAAGGATTCCTTGTCAAAATATAGATGATTTAGAGCTCCAAATTAAATGCTGTTACTTCCTAACTCACCAAAACACATTATGGATTGGTACTCCATTTTAAGATTTGAAATGGTATCTTGGCACCAGTAAGATTGGATTGACCTCACAGGATGGATCCAATAATTATTTTCCCTTCTGCACCACTAAAAATTATTTCCAACCATATTAGCTTTTAGAGGTAATATATTTGTATTACTGGTATAGAATTTTGCTTAAAGGAATATGAAATTGGAAAAGGTCTTCATTTTCAATATCATCTTTCAGTTTGAAAATAAATCACCACATTAATACAATTAAACCAAATGTATCTTAACAACTAGTAGAAAGACAATTTAAGCTTTCTTGGATTGCCCAGGTAATGAACTCTGCCCTAAAGAGCCCTCTGTGCTAAACCACTGTGCCTGAATACCTTATTACATGGGGTCTAACTGCTGTTTTACACTTACTCCAGTGTAAACCCAGAGAAGCCTCAGGCACCAGAAAGAAAATTACACCAGCGGAGCAGGGAGTAGAGTTAGTCCAAAGATTTCTTTTGCAAACATGAAAAGCTCTGTCATGCACAACTTAATAATGGTGATGAACACCTACTGAGGTAAGGAGGACACCGTATTGATTTCAACGCTCTGATTGTAGGATCAAATACTTACACGTTTTCATAATAAAAATGGGAGTTTACCCTGCAATTTTTATATCAAGAAGTCATGTTTCAAAAGGAAAGAACAAATGAAAACAAGGTAAATGAAACAAAACCAGAGACAATAAACACTGCAATTTTTTTCTTGAAGAGCTAGCAGCAAAAATCACTTTTGACTATTTGGTGAGGAATGAAGCAGCTCCATGACTCCCTCTTGCTAGAAATGAATATGAGAATATGTTTCATGGATACACCATTCCCAGATGCCTCCAGATCTTTCAATTCAATGATAAAAAAAGTGTAATGAAACACAGCCTTTTGACCCTGATAGTAAACCCTGTGGAAGGGAAAACTAAACATATTAAATAAAGAAATCAGGGCAGAGATGGGAAAACAAATACACTGGTGCATACATACCACATTTCCTGGCAAGCCTCTTGGACCTGGGGGCCCTGCTGGTCCAGTCACACCCTGTTTTAAGAAAATGAAACGTGTGTGCCTATGTAATTCACAACTTTTACCACCATAGGAACAAGATGTTCCAAGTGACATTGGAGTTCATGTCAGACAAGGTGTTGTACAAGCATAAAGCAAAAAATAGCATTTTTGCAAAACACTTTGTAGTGTAAAGAAGCATCAAACAATACAAAATGGATGAAGACTCTCTTTGGGAGCTTAAAATTACCTTCCATCAAAATAAATCCTAAACCTAGCTGAGATACAGGAAGAAAAGTCAGGGCCTGAAACATCAAAAGAACAGAGGAAAGTATGCTGATTTATCATTAAAATAAAAATCTAGGTCAAAAAAATATGCTTTGTTGACAATTCTACCTTTCTCTACTCTGGGGAACAAAACCTGAAAACATTCATCTGCACTAAGTAGATGAACAGCACAAACCATTTAGAGTGTTATAGTTCTGAATTGAACTGAGTCTTTTCTGTCTGCTTTTTAGGGTGGGAAAGCCCATGTCTGTCCCCAAAAATTCATGGGGGCCATGAGAGGATATCTATCTGGGGATTTATGTCCCCATAGAGGTGTATGTTTGGGGTTACCAGGCTATATTTAGATATTTTCCTCTATACTTGACCGTATTAGGTTAAAGCTGCTACCTCTGTAGTTCCTCATCACCCTGCACTGGCCAGGGTTCACCTGTCATCACAGCTTAGCAAGGAAAAGGATTTCTATTAGCATACCTAATCCATTTAGGGAAAACCAGACAGACTATCTAAAAACATCTGACTTGGAGTAGAGTACAGAGAAACCCCTTCTACTTGAAGCGCTGAGCAGTAATGTCTTGCAGAAGGACAATGCAAACAGGAGATGATGAAAATCTTCCACAGCACAGCTGTTCACAAAGTGAATGTCTATCTGTTGCCTTTGGCTCCCTAGAAAAGAGTTAAAGGTTTCCTCATTTCTGTGTTATTTACGGTCCCTGGTCTATGAGCTAACAGAAACATTTGGAGGAGTTGCACTCTGTGAAAGGATGGCAAAAGAAAAGGTTCCTGCATATACCTTTCCCTGTCATTAGTATCCTCTGAGCCACCAGATTATACAAAGAAATAAAACCAATGGATCTGTTTGGTGGAAGGGGGACTTTTTCTTTTTTTTTTTTCTCCTTAAAAAGATTAAGGAGTCCTTCAAAAAAGAGTGAAAGAGAGCTGGGGACAGGCAGTTCAGAGTTTAGGGTCAAAACACTGCTAGAGATGACACCTAAGAACAAGCCCAAGAAGGAAAACCATGAACATAAAGGTGGAGAAGAAATTTCAGTGCTCTAGGATGCTTAATTTGGATTTCCTATTCCCTCCTTCTCCCAGACACAAACATCCTCTCTCTCAATCTTTATTTCAAACAGCTCTTCAGTCTTCTTTCTTTGCTTGCAAAGAAAGTATGTGGCCTTTTATTCAGCCGCAAAGGGCTTATATGCTCTCACAATAATAAAACGGGACTTGGATCCTTTGCTGTTCCTTAGCACACAGTCAGACAATAGCAGCGCTCCCTACAACACATGCCTCAGAAGTGGTATGTGATGATTCCTCTGCTGATGAGCCTGTATTAAAGAAAGTAGAATTGACTAAGAAGCCTAAAACCAACCGTGCTCAAAAACTAATTCAGGCTGCTGCTGAGACGTGAGCTCCCTGCACCAGCTGGCTGCCTGGGCTGGGCTGATATCGCAGTGCAGTAAGAAGCTCTGCCGGCACCTCACCCAGAAAAGAGGGCATTTTGTTACAGAGGGAGAGACTTGGACAACAAAAGATGCACAATTTAGAGCTGGGCCGATTGGGGCATTGATTTGTATGGTGCAGCTGTACCTCTTTGCCCACAAGCAGCGACTCTACAAGCTGCAGCTTAGGACATGCCCTGTGCCCAAGCAGCCTGGGACTGCAAATCTGCAAAGCATTGACTTCAGTGTCCCTTCAGGTGCGTTACTGTCAGGGAAAAATGCTGCAAGGGAAGCAGTTACTCACAGACTCTCCAGGGGCACCGGCTTCTCCCCGGGCTCCTTTCTGCCCCTTTGTACCCTGTGCAGAAAGAAGAAAGATACCAGCTGATTAGAGATGGGACAAGACTGCCTGCCAGACAGAAACATTTCAAGATGCCTGAACGTGTACCAGGCAATGGTTTTTGTTAATCAATTCACAGAGGAGTTTAACGGCTGAGGAAATGGCTCCCAGTTCTCTGTGCAGTGAGAAAATGAAATATAAAAATAAAACCCTGAGACATAAGAAGAATTACTAATGACTGATCAGCTCAGAGCTGTTTCTCAGCACAGGAGGCTGAAACTTGCAGGCATTCATCTGGGTGAAACTCCTTCCTATCCTCAGGCCTACCAGCTACTTCATTTCCAGCTCAACTGTGATGGTCTCCCTGCACAGAGGAAGTTTTGCCTGGAGTTCTCAAATACAAAAAATAGCCATTTAGAAATGGTCAAAACAGATCACAGTTTGGAGGGCTTGTCCCAGTCCTACATACCATGTAGCCTTTTTTTAAGGATTTTGGCAAGACAGAGTCTACTCACGGAACAGTCCCCCATTTACCAGATGTTAGTTAAAAGTTGCATGATATTACTGGTTTTTTTCATAATGCTAAGACTGCTGTTAACCTGTTTAAGCTGTTGATGCCCAAGTAATAGCTGACATATGGCTTGGGCACAGCACAGATGGTGTCAGAGTGGACGCCCACCCATGCTGACATGAAAACATACCTCAGCGATGACTGGAAATAATAGGCGTGAGCTAAGAAACTTTCAGAAGAAAACCGAGACTATAAAACCATTTCACATGAGCCATAGTGCATTCAAGCTCGAATGGGCTGGGGTTGAATCTGAATGCTCTGCAATGTTTTGGCAATGTACTGCAGTAACTTATCTGTGAGACCTGTGGGTCAGTGGCATCAATACAAGATGCCCTCTTGAAGGATCCTGAAGATGGAAGGAGTCTCTCAGACAATACTGATCATGTTAAAGAGATGTTATGTTTCTGCTTTGATTTTCCTCATGTTGTCCTGATCTCCAGCATAAGTAAATACCTCTGCAGAAGTCCCTGAACTTAGAACAATGAGGAAGGAGAAATGGGCTGTTGGTATACAGGGGAAGAATTATTTACGGTGATATAGACCTTGAAGGCACCCCTCTCTGGTTATGTCACAGATTTTCTTCAAGGCTAAGCCCTCTTACCTGTACTCCTGCAGGTCCTGGGACACCTTGTTCACCTGGGACCCCAGGTAATCCCTGCAAAAACAGAGGGAGAGGTGAAGGAGCTGAAGGAAACTGCTCCTTTCTTCTCCTGAGCAGGAGATGTTTCTCCTTCCTCCCACTAAGAGAATAAATGGTGTTTTTTACAGAGGCTGTGACTGCACAGGACTCTGTCTCTCCTGGGGGCTCAACCAGAACAAGAACAGTCCAGAATACAAACGGAGTAGTCAAATACACAATTTAGCTGGGCCACATCACTTCAAAAGCCCTTAATTAATCCTGTACAACTTTACTGTCAGCCAAGCTCTGTTTAGCAAACCCCATAGTCCTCTTTTCAGCTACTAAGGCCCATAGCTATAAATTAGGTGCTTAAATTGATGTAGTCATGTAGCTTCCTTTACAGTCAGTACAAAGCCAAGCACCACTGTGGCCATTTCTGATGAGAGAAGCATCCCAACTATGGAAGGAGCACGTCCCACCCTCTCCCTCCAAAACAGGCAGCTCTCATGTCCTCTCCTTGCTAATGTTCAAAACCAAGTGAAGAAACACTTGGCTGTGCTTACAGGTTCTCCGCTCGTCCCTTGATCTCCTTTGTCCCCTTTTGGTCCAGGTTCACCCTGATATAAAACAATAAGACATAGACAGAAATAAAAGCTATTTCCATGGCTGGAAGTCACACTAGTCTTGTTTGGCAAGAAGGCTCTTTCAATCAGTTATCAATTTATGACATACAGTACCTTCTTTAAATGATTTTGAGATCAGTGAATCAAAACTGGTATTACACACTAAGACACTGTCTAGACTTCTCGGACTGTTATGATAATAATTGCAAAAATGTTCAATTTAAAAAGATAACCGTTTTCCATCACAGAGAACAGTCAGTAACCATTCCAAAATTTGATCAATTCAGCTCCAATCTATTAAAAGGTTAGATGGTGCAAAAGCACCAGCACCACTGCACTACCTCTCTGTAGGACCACACACCTAATGCCATCCTACAACTGGGGAAATTATCCCACATACAGACAGTTCCCTATTCCACCTATAAGAGAGAAGTGTTCAGGGGCTCATCTTGAGCACTTTCAGAGATGTGCACTATGCAGCTTTTCCTGATCTCTAGTTCTGTTAACATCTCCACACATTCATGCAACTTCGGCTCCCTCCTGCAAAGTCAGTACATTATTTCATGCACCACCATCACTGACTAATCGGATTAATTTATTCCTGATCTTCTTCCTTACAATAAATTGACGATGCTTTCAGACAGAAGTTCATCAGCTTTGTTCTGAGCTCTACAACAATAATCAATAAGTCCATATTTCTGCTTTTTCTAAATTGAAAAGCACACAATTATGGAACTAGCTGGAATAAACCAGGCACTACATGAAAATTCATATTTATATATTTATATGAACATACGTATTCAGGCAACAGCAATCATTACTTATTCATTATTTATCATACAAAGTGTTTCAATTATGCAATCAAGGAAGAGTAAGAACATCAGTGATTTAAGCTACATACACATGCAAGGAATAGTGATCAGTCAAAATGCAGAGCCTAAGACAAATAAGCTTGAATTTTATTCACATCAGCTATTTGCCAATCATTTCTACAACACCTGGGAATTCAAAGTCCATTTGCAAATGATTCTCTAACAGACAAAATAGATGTAACTGCATAAATATTACTTATGTCTGTATTTATTATGCATTATGAATAAATATTATCATCTGTGATAAATAATAGGAGGAATTTTACTCTACAAATAGCACCCCATTAGATCAACTTTTAATCGGGCAGTCCCTGATGCCATCTAGTGGCCTTCAGAAAGATAACGGCACCACCTAAAGTAGTTCCAGCAAAGGCTCCTATGCAATAAACCTGTATGGTTGTGCCTGGAAGCTGCTTTGCGTAATGACATTTCAAGCTCTGAAACCATTTTGAGAGAGCAGAGCAACAAATTACAGCCATACGACAATAACATTTTAGGCAGGGATGGTGTTACTGAGTGGGAATAAGGGCACGTATTACCAGGGAAAAGTGGTAGTGGAGGGAGACCGCAAAGGGAAGAAGTAATTCAACAAGGGAAGAAGTTTTTTTTTATATTCTCCTTTCTCCCACTTCTTCCTAAATACTTGACTTGCATGGTTATGTAAAATCGGCAAAATTCCAGTCTAATGTCCTTGCACAGCCACAAACACAGGTAGAGGCAGCATTTCTTAACCCAACCTGCCAGCAAATCTGCCTGAGTCCTTCAAAATTTGCCGAACCCAGGACTATCTGCTGAGACTGTTAACACTGTCTGCTAGTTCTGCACATTGTGGAGACCTCAGTCCCTGGCAGCTGGACTTAATCCACTGCCACCCACTTCTTTCCTACAGCTCAGTGAACAGAAATGCTGTGGTGACAGCTAACAGCTGCTACCAACCTGGGCCAGATGAGGGCTTACAGCTGCCTTAACCTGCTCTCAGCAGTGTCCTCCTGTAGTGTCAATTAATGTGTTAGTCATTTCTGTGCCACTTAAAGGAAGGCAAATGCAGTGGGGGCTCATCTGTGCCCAGCTGCAGTGGGAGACAGAAATCAAAGTAAGGAGCCATCTCCTGGTTTACTGGTTTTTGCTTCTTCCTAACCATCATACCTGACCACCACTGTGGTTCTCACACACCCCATCTCCAAGAAATATTTAATGATTTTAACTGACTAGCTTGCACCCCATGGAAGAAGCTGATCCCCCCTTACTGCCCTGCTGCATTAGCAAGTTTCTGCAGAGCTCACAGCACAGGCTGCACCCAAAACACATAACAGAGCTGTGGGGGTGGGTAAATGGGAGCTCAGACTCACTCGGTCAGAGATTTTCTATTTCTGACAATTACTAAGGTGTGTTTTAAATGAAATTGATTTTAACTAATAATAAGTAAATAGAGTAATAGTGCTGCTGTCTTCTATCCAGGCTGTGTTTCCTGTGTCTGCCTGTGTAAGTTGCTCTCTGGCACTATACACCACCTACTCAATGGAAAGCAATGGCAGGTATTGTGTTTTGGAGAGAGCATGACAACTTTCAGCACCTTGCTGGTCCTGCAGCCTCTATAAAATAACCCATGACACTCACCTAAGGCTTACTACCACCTTCTGACACCTTCATTTGTAGAGCTGTACACCAAAGGTTTACATCTTCACTGCCCCTTCTCCTCCCAAAGCTTGCAATGCGATGTGCAGACCTGTGCTACAGCAAGTATCACCACACTCATCTTGCACATGGAGAGATCCCAGTGACCTGACATGCTGACACACTTCAGCCCTTTTATTCCTTACTGTCTTGCAGCTCATTTACAAGAGTAAAGTGCTCAGAGCAAAACAGAGAACTCCTTCTGTGACTGTAGCTCTACAAAGACCATGGAAGATGTCATTGTTCTGCATATTTCCTTACAATATAATAGCAAACTACAAGCCAAGGAAAAAAGTGAACCAAAGAGGTCTTGCCTCTATTTCCAGTACTACCTCACATTCCTTCCTCAGCCTCTGAAGAACCTGGCATATGCACTTTCTTTTTTAATGGCACTCTTACAGCATACCTCTGCCATTAATATATGCCATAAAGCCTCCTGATCCTTAACAAGCTTAATCACGTACCAATGGTGTGTTCCTATATAATGCCAGATATTTCCCACTATGTGCTGTAAGCACTCTTCATTTAAGAAGCTGGGACAGCATACAGCTGTGTCCCAGCCACAGCTGGCTTGGATGCTGCTGTTACCAGGACAGCTGTGTGCTTCTCATCATGGCTGGTTACAATGGTGAAGTTGCTCAGAACCAGACTCCAGCTGAGTTCTTGACTGAAAGCATTTAAATAACATGGAAAATACTAAGGTGCTGTGTGTCTATCAGATACCAGAGGTAATAAGCCAGAGGCCATGTTTATTCGAGATGTTACTTACAGGAATCCTAGGGTGTGGGGTAAAGAAGGCTGTCTGAAAGAGAAACCGGATTGTTAAAAGAAGCATTGCCTATTTTCCTTGAAATGCAATAATTTATGTATTCTCCTTGTCATTACAGATTACACATTCCATATATCCATCAGTAAGTTTGTAAGTGAGCAACTCATTGTAACATCTGGCTGTTTGGAAAAAAGCCCACAAATATTAGACATTTCCTAGAGTATGTGAAATATGAACATAAACTCAAAAACATCCTGTATGTCCCACTGCTATGAAAAAACAAACAATCTTTAACCTTGTTAGCAAGTTTACTGATAGCAATCTCCAGCTCACTTTTCCTCTTGGAGCCATCTTCAGTATTACTAAATTTCCGAATTCCATGGCTGAGCTTGGTGTGTTCTGTCTCTGCTTTGTACTATGCACAAGACATACACATCTCAACATGGTCGTCCTAGGCATTACATAGTTATCCTGAAGGACTACCCACAAAAAAATGATCAAGTTTTGTAGAGAGAGGCAGTATCTTTTATCAAAACTGATAAAACTAATCCTTTATGAAATGAGGCTATGTCAAAACCATCACCTACTTTTACAGCTGAAATAGAAATAATTTCTCCCTACAAACACAGGAAGCTTGAGCAGTCAGGCATATCTTCTCTCTATCTAGCCATATTGTACTGTGTTTGTAAGCTGCCTTCTCTGTCTTGACTAAGACAGATTGATCCTTTGTGTTGAGACTGGATCATTCTTGTGTAATACACATGGAGTCTTCCTACATGATACCATGAAGCACCCTTTGGCACAGACTAAAGAGGCCCAACTAATGTCAGGGAATAAATTATAACACCTCCTCCCTTGTCGCATGAAGGTCTGTAGGCCCTTGATTTTCACCAACAGCTCTTGATACGAATTCTCTCCATAATGTGGCAACTGTAACCAGTGGTGGTAAGCAGAGCTGAAAAGTGGGTAACTGCCATTTTTTGGAGGATTTGTGACTGAGATAAACCCTCCTGTTGCAACAACAGGTCTGTTCCTAGTGCTTACTCCAAGCTGCTTACTCAGATTTTGCTGGAGGGAACTGTGAGGTTTATTTATTTACATTTAGTGAATGCTGGTTTAATTGCCTGTAGTGAACTTCATTGTAATTATGCTCATGATCCCAGAAGTAATTCTGCAGGCTCATTTTTAAAACAATAAATTGATATTTTCTTGTTTTTTTGGTTTGTTTGTTTGGGTTTTTTTAATTAGCAGAAAGGGTACATGCAATCAGGTATGACTGGTTTGTGTGTTGGATCCAGTGCTGAACCCAGAATGACCTCTGGGATGCGAGGGTCTCTCTGGGGTTACAGCACAGCATGGCACTGCATGCAATGGAGGCTCTGGGAGGCTACAGCATTGCTGAACCTGAATCCTCCACCTCTTAAGTTCATGTCAATGAGAAGTGGAACCCTGTATTCTTCCTGGAAGAAGGTGAATTGTTCCCCAAGAAGACAAGCGGTTGTTCACAGGTATCTGTTCAGAGCCAGTCTTATCCTGAGGTCTCAGTTGGAAAAATCTAGCTCACCCTGGAAAATCTGTATGAACACACTCCCTGTTTTCAGCCATGACCTTCTTCAGACAGCTCCGACAGCTGCTAAACAAATCACAAATTCAATTTAAGTGCTACCACAAGGCAAGGGCATATAAAAATGCTGTTTACAAAGAGGCAGAGGAGGGCACAACCTTCCCCAAAAATAAAAGGACCAAATACACATTGATATTGCTTTCCTGAAGCAAAGGGAGATAACCTCAGAGTAAATGGGTCCTACAGTTTCTGCAGAGAAGTAGGGATCTTGCAAAGCTATGTTTCTGAGGAATTTGTGTGCAGGAAATGTGATGATGCCTTAAATATTGTTACAGCACAGAACACAATCTTACTTACTGTTCCAGGTAAACCTGGTGGTCCAGGCAAACCTGTGTCACCCTAGAGAGAGGAGAAAAATATAACTAAGGATATAAAAAGATGCTCAAATAAAACTCAACATTATCAGCTAGAAGATGCAACATTACCAGATGAGATGTAACCCAATGACAACTTGTCAGCTCAGTGACAGTGAAAATCCCGTAGCACTTCTCTTTTGGGTAGAATTTATCCCATTGCTCTGGCCAGAATCTGTGCTGTCCTTGCTTTGTTGCATACAGGATTCTCACTTTGCTGTCTTTATCACTTTATTACTTTATCATTGATCTGACTTCACAGGTCAATTAATTTCTAATGTTACCCCATCCAGTGCAGGAGTGATATGGAGTTTGATTTGCATTTTAAGGTAATGTTGATCAAAATTCCAGATTGAAAAATATGTTTTAGACAAACTTCTTTTGCAGATGGAAAAAAAAAAAAAAGCTTTGTTTTTTATCAAAAATATGTTTCTAAATCCAGTTCTCACCCTCCACAGATGGTGAAAGTCACTGGTAAACTTCGGGCTGATGTATCCTAGGAAGAACAAAGTGGCACCCACTTCCTGCTGGCTATTGACACTATAATGAGGGCAAATTTTTCACTATACAACCATAGGCATCTGCAAGGTCAGTGCTTCATCTTCACCTTCATGTTCACAGTGGTTGAATGTAAATTTTGCTGGACATCACCTTTGTCCAGTTCCTTCATTTTCACTAAAATGAATAGTATTGTGATGGCAGAAGCCCAGACCATTCCTTAAATTATTGTTCTAGCACATCACAGGCAGGCAAAGAAAAGTTCTCTAGAATTTAATTTCAGGCTCATTCTTATCAGACAATTTTAAAACAGTTTCCTTGAATTAAAGAAACTGTCCTTAGATTTCATCATCTGTTTACAATTTCTTGTATTACTCAATAAATGGTTGTCTCTGTCCCACACACAGCTTTCTCTGCTGCTTCTCAGAAAGGCTCAGATAACAGATTTCTAATGTTTCTAATCTTCCTCAGATATTCTCCTCTATCACTTGTCTCTGTGTCCTTGCCTCTTTTCCTCAATTGTCTAAGGAAGAGCATGCTCATTTCATGACTCACCTTTTCTCCTCTTTCACCTTTCAATCCTGGGAGACCGTCTTTACCTTTTTCTCCCTAAAAGCAGGGAAAAGAAAACAGGAAATATGCATGTTTTGATTTGACTGCATCAGTCTCAGTAGAATATTTTACACTTTCAGCTGATCTTGCCTGTCCTCCAAAGTATGGTGCAAGCAATTAAAAATGTAACATTTTGGAGATGGCTTCATAAAATCTACTCTATTTTCAAAAGCCAAAGAATAGCAATTAAGTTCATGGAAAGGAAAGCATCAATCCTAAATCAGCTTGCATGTAGAAGATCCTGCTGCCTGATGCAGCAGTGGTCAGACAGTGGAATATGTGGCAGGTGCACCCGCCCAATGAAAGCAGAGCTTCTTGGCTGCTGAAGTGCAGCAGCTCCTGATTGTCTTTGTTCTCAGGGCCTCGCGGTAATTGGGGCCTTTGGCCAATGGGAGCCGCTACTGACTACAGGCCAGATTCGGCCTGGCTATAAATGGAGTCCCCTGGGGAGCCATTTTGAGCTCGTCCGCTGGAGCAGCACGCTGCGGTCGAGGACTCTCCCCTTGGGTCAGGACGCTGCCCAAGGAAACTCCTCGAGGTGCCTTGGGTCGGGACACTGCCCTGAGCAGGTCCTCGAGGTTGAGAGCCCTCACTTGTCAGGTGAGTGATAAAGCGTTTTGGGTTGCCGTTAAACCCTAGGGAGTGGGACTTTGTTCTGCGTTTTGGGTTGCCATTAAACCCCATAGAGTTCTTTGTTATGCGTTTTGGGTTGCCATTAAACCCTAAAAAGTTGTTCTGTTCTCCTCTCACAGACATTCGAACCTGTAATTTACGGAGAGCTAGTTAACTGTGTTAATAGTTGGTTGCTCATTTGGGAGCCTCCATAACAGACTAGGCTGCCCAGGGAGGTGGTGGAGTCACCATCCCTGGATGTGTCTTTTAGATGAGATGTTGGGGGATATAGTGTAGGGGAGAACTTTGCAGAGTAGGGCTGATGGTTGGACTTGATAATCCCAAGGGTCTTTTCCAAGCTGAATGATTCTGTGATGCAATTATAAAACCCAGATTTTTTCTAGTTGGACAAGAGAGGCACCAGAACAGGAGTTAAGATCCAAAGCGGACATTGATACTACCAGTTTTGTTTATGTTAAAGATTTCTGAATCATCCATTGACTGGTGCCTACCTCTATTTTGCCCAGGTAACCTGGTCATCTGAATGGGAGATGCTTAACAAGGAGGATGTGAACACTTCTCACAGTGTATACACAAAATGTATTTACCCTGCATTCAAATAGGAGCTATGTGACCTACATTTCTATGATTTTATATATAGAGAGAATATATTTTATAACCTATGCTCTACAATACATATAATATAGCAAACTGAATGGTAAGACCTCAGTTGATTTTAGATCCTTCTTGCTTACATTCAAGCATGCAGTCAGTTATCAACCAGGAGTACAGGCCTTGTTTACATGGCTAAATTTACTGTCATGCCCCTGATCCAACTATTTCCCGGTATGTCAATGTCTCTGGAGGTCTGGAGCTATCCAGGGGAAGGAGTAGACACCAGGACTTGGACGGAAGTTAGGCCATCAGGAAATGATTCAACCATCTGGAGCCTTCTCCAGGGTTTAGTGACATGGGTGATTTGTGATTTTTTGTTGTTATTAATTTTTTTAAATGGTCTTAAATCAGGCAGGTATTTCTGAAAGTAAGGCCTAAAGATCACTGTATCTCTTCTACTGCCTCATGAGTCATAACCTTCTGCATTTAGGATAGACACTGCTCATTAGCACCTCTGCTGCAGTTAGGAACAGTCACTAGGCAGTCAAGTCCCTTTTTGGAAGGGGTACTTGGTGACCTTTGTGGATGTCAATCAGCTGCTCACCACAGCAATCACACCAAAAGAGAACATCATCTAGGGACACTCGAGATAAGTCCTCCTGGTGCCAAATGTCAAAAAAAAAGTCAAGCTATGGCTCAGTCACTCACTTCATCTCCTTTTTCTCCTCTCAGTCCAGGTAAACCTTGAGGACCAGGAAGACCTGCTTCACCCTGAAAGTAAGACAAAGAAGTGTGTGAAATCTAGGAAGAGGCATCAAGCATGGATTCTACTAATAAACCCCTTTACTTTCAAATATAATTAAGAATGAAAAGGCAGTATAGTGGACCAAACTGTTCTCTTACTCCTGTCAGTTAAAAATGCATCATCTGCTCTTTAGGGTAGGCTAATCTAGCCACAGTGCCCTTGGGCTGGGAAGGATGAAACCTTGATTTAGCTATCTCTTTGCATGTCTGATACTAGACTGTGAGTTGTTCAGAACTCATGCCTGCAGATGTTTTCTTCCAGATACCTAGTGACACCATAATACATATGGTCTATGCTGTAGACTAGAACTTGCCCCAGTTTTTTCATGGGATTGATTATAGATGTAGTTTGCTGAGAGAGAATGGGATTAGTTTGATTAACGTATAATTTCTTATTCCTGGAAAATCATTACTTAAAACAGCAGCGAAGATCTCTTTTTTTTTTTTGGTGTTACACTGTTAACTGACACCATGGAATTTAGGACCTGTTTTCTTCATGCAGCTCTGTAGGAGGACCAAAAAATCAAATAAAAGCAGGTTAAAAAATTAAATCTAACTTTTATTTTATTTTTTAATGATCTGGTGTAGTCTGGAAATGCAAAACCTGCACTGTATTAATCTGACCATTACAGATGTTGGACAAACACATCTAGAATTTTCTGGAGGTGCTATTGCACATTTGGATTTCTTTCTGTTTGAACCTTACCTTTGAGTTTCTACTTTATAATACCTGCTATTGGAGTAATTATGATCTCTGTGTCATGTGATGTGTTCTACATATATCGAGTATTCAATTATATTTAGCTCCAGATTTGTCATCTGAAAATAACCATGTGGTTTCCTATTTATAATTATTCTGCTATCTGCATTTGTAGTGCAGTATCACAAATGATCTCAGACATGGACAGGACCCAAATGCACTAAGTGCTGTATGAATACTGAACAAAGGTGATTCCCACTTTAAAGATATTATCTTTGAAGTATGGGAAGAGTCAAAATATCATGATATAGGTGCAAGGAGTCTGCAGAACAAATTAGGTGAGAAACAAGATGCTATGGTGACTATGAGTAGGAACATCGGAGTGATGTTTGAAGAATTCTGAAGACAGTGACATTTGGTGACAGAGGGAGTGGTGCTTTATGAGAGACACCGCAGGATCGCGGCTGATGGTGAGATCCCAGAGATTATGAAGACAAACAGAGGGCCTAACATTAAAGGGAGAAAAAAGGAGAATTCAGAGGAAAAATAAAAACATGTGGTGTAACTTTGGCCCCTGGAAAGATACTGAAGCAAAATGTCAATGAATTTGTATGAGCTCAAGGACAGAAAGGCAATATAAAACAGCCAATATGGATTTGTTAAAAACTAATCATGTCAAACCCATCCAGTTCCCTCCCTTGACAGGATAACCAAGCAGACAAGAAGGAAGCATTTATGTGATGCCTCTTGACATCTGAAATCTGACACATGGCCAACATGACATTCTCATTAGCAAACTACAGAAATACAGCATAGAAGAACGGTGTCTAGAGGATGGTGAACAACTGATTGAAGAAACTACATTCACACACCTGTTACTAGCTGTTTCCTGTCAAATTCAGAGGACATATGAAGTGAAGTCCTCTAAGGTTCTGCACCATTCAATATTTTAGTTTATGACTGAGGTGACACACAAGAGAACAGTTATGAAATGTGTGGAGAACACCACACTGTGGAGAAAGAGGCAAGTGTTTTGTAAGGTGGTATTAGAATTCAAAACAACCCTGTGTGGGGGAACGATCCAGACCAAATGGCACCACTTTGGTTGGGGGTCTGACCTTTCCTTGCACTGGGCCCAAATCTGCCTGGCAAGGAGTCCCCAGCTTGCCCAGCAACTGCAAGCCTGGCAGTTTGTTTGCCCAGTGACAGCAAAATGAGACCACTGAGTGGTGACCATATGAACCATCAAGGAAGGGTACAGAAATGGCTCCACGAGAGCCCGATGTGAGTGCTCCTGAGGAATGGCTCGCTTGCACCATGGTGATCTCCCCTTACTTGGGATGCCCGGTAAGGATACTTTCCTGGGAACTCAGTGATACCTATTAGGTAGATTATAAGGAATTTTGGAATAGAAGCAGAATAGTCCCCACTCACATGGTGGTGTATTTGTTATCCACTTAAGTGCCTTATCCCTATAAACCTCACTTTGTACCTTGGACTCAGAAGCTTATTCCTTCAAGGGTAGATAGCGGCAGGTGGGCTGACCATGACACTCTGACAAATAGGAAAAATGGTCAGCAATTCCTAAAATTAAATGGTCACGGAGAGAGAACAACCCCTTATGGAAAGCTGCTATGTGAGACTCCTCATGGACAGATTCTTCCCTTACTCCATCTAAGGCCAGTTTGTGGTGCATGTTCTGCTTTATTGCACAAGACAACATGGGAGCAGAGGTCATGACCATTCTCCCATTTCATCTTTGTAGCAGAAGATTAGACTGAGACTGGTAAGAGTGAGAAAAGACCGAGGCTCTGATACTCTGAGGCTGGCATATACTCTGTACCCCAAAATCCTAAGATTGTGCCCAAATATAAGAGAGTCTGTTTTATACAGATTTCTCTTTCTACAGATTTTCATAGTACAGTTGAAAAGTTGGCATGTGGATGACAACATTAACATCTATGGTTAATGGTCTTGACTGGGTTCTAGACAGATGAGTGCTTTAGGAAATCACAGGACATTTCCCTGGTTCTTCACTTAGTTCAGCCGTTGTCAGCTGAAACCCAAATCCCAATACAGAAAGACCAAAATAACTGTGTAACTTCCAACAGTCATTTGGGGTTATTTCCTAGCAAGCATTTACAACTTAGAAATGACAGCATCACCCTTTGTATCACATAGTTATAGACAAGTTCCTCATCTTCTAGAAACAGCACCCTGGGTTAATGTGAGGTGTGAAGGAACACAAGCACTTTTAAGTTACTCTGCCCTCCTTTACTTCCCTATCCACCAGGAACAAGATGGTTGAATTTTCCAGGAATGAATGAAAAATTTGATTTAGCATATTTTTCCTCTGGAATTTTTGCATTATTCTGTCCAGCCAAGAGCCTCATCCACTCATCTGTTGAATCTTCAATCACATATGTAAATAATTTGCATAGAATTCAATACTGGAAAATGTCTTTGTTATTGCATGTGGTCACTTTATATTGTGCTGACAGGTAGGCCTTGCTGTTAAGACTATTTTTCCTGCTCACCTGCTCACCAGGTTGGCCACGGCTCCCTCGTTCACCCTGGAAAAACAAAAGCAAAACTTCAATATTGCAAGGACCTGATCCTTCAGGTCAGGAAGTAGTAACACTTCCTCATTAGTACTTTCTCATTAGTGAAGTGTGTCCCCTATGGTCTTGGCCCATGTTCTTCTACCTACTTCTCATAAGGTACTGTAATTGCCTTCTTGATGGCTTGGGAACCCAGACCACAGGAGTCAATGCAAGGGTCAGGTCAGATGTGCCTACACATGCAGACTTGAGAGAGAAGCATCAATGTTTGGCATTTTGAAACATCATGAAATCTGAAAGGCAGTAAGTCGCATCTGTTCATCCTCTTATGCCTCCAACTTTAGACAGATCTTGCTCTCCTGACTTCAGTATAAGACCTTCTGAAACCTTGATTGACTCAACAGCTACAGTAAACTAAAATAAAATTCCTTACCTTAGGGCCAGGTTTTCCAGGAAAGCCTTCCTCACCCTTTTCCCCTTGTTCTCCCTGCAGGGAACACAAGAAGTTATATACAAACTCCTCTGCTAGTGCAGCATGTTTGCAGGCAATGGTGAGGAATATTTTGATTCAGATCCTCAGTATTAGCCTGAGGATGTAAATAGAGCCAAGTGAGAATGTTTCCTGGAATGTTTTTCCATTCTTGTGCTGTTTGCAATCACATCTCCAGCACTGATCACTCTACTGGAATATTTCTGTAATAATAGAAAGTCAACCACTGTTACATTAAAGATGTCCATAGCAAATTACCTGAAAAACAAAACTTTCATTCAGTTTCTTCAAAATATATGTGCTTAGAAAGTCTACGTTATTTCTACTAAGAAAAATAAATAATCATGGGATTGGGACCTTGGCCACTGGGCCTCTTAGGTAAATACTTTGAAACTGATCTTTCAACTAGGGTGGTGTCAGCATGGAGAGTGGACACTGAACAGTGGATTAAGAGCTGAAACACACTACATAGCTAGGAAGTGCAGTAGGTACTACACAGGGCTGTGGATAGATCCAAAGATTTATTTAGCCCCAGAAATTTGTTTTAGGCTCCAAATTCTTCATCTTTATTCATCAGTAAATGGGAGCTGGGGACTCTGCTAGACCTGGGCTCAACCACTCAGTGTACTCAGTTGAGAGAGGCAAGTATAAATATAGTGTGTTACTGGAACAAGAAGAAGTCATAGTGTTCAAGTATCAGAGACAAGAAGACTGCTGCCAATGCAGTCCAAGGCAGTAGATGGCTAAGAGCTGTTGTCCTTATTGCAATAGAGTGTCATCGTCCCCAAAGCCTAGCTTAGCCTTCATATTCTTTGACACTTATTTACATAGTGATGGCAAGTCAACCAAAGTGTCTCCTACCTCTGAATCTCCTACCTCCCTTCTCCCACTGCAGAGACAGCAGAGGAGACAACTTTTCCCAATCTGTCATTTATAGAAGCTTTCAAATGGAGCATAAGTAGTAGAAAATAATGAAGAACCGTCTTTCTGCCACAGAGACCTACAGAAGCCTTAAGGGGATGTCATCTCTTCTTTCCAGCCTTTCAGGGAGGAAAGAAAGGAATGTCTTTGGAGCCTTTCACAATTCTTCATTCTTCTTCTTTGTGCCTTGGACACATGCCTTGACTTGACAGTGTCACTGGCTTTCCTGGGTGACAGTAGAAGCTTCTCTGTTTGCAATGCTCAGCTGTGTCTGCCGAATTGGATGCAGTAGTTGAAGACTGGAAGAGGATGTCTCATCCCTGTTGTATTCACAACCAACTCCATCTTCATAATGACTCAGTACAGTGCAAGCACACCAGCTGACTTGGCCCTGGAGCTTCACCGGTGATGTGGGATTGGTGAGGTGTGTTTGGCTCTGAAGATCTGCCGTCCTTCCTGCTTGCACTTGCTAGCTGTGGTGGTGCAATTCCACACACCCCCCACCCCACTCCCACCCGCCTCTCCTCCTGTGTCACTTGGTGATTAATCTGATTCCTTCCCCACTCCTGGGCCACATACCAACCTAGGGAGATAAGTACTGCTGATGGCAGTAAACAGGGCACTAAGACCCCCCTTAAGGCGCCTGGCTCTGCCCTCCTTATCCCTTGGGAACGGTTATAACAGCCCATCACCTGCTAATGGCCTGGCAGCACAATAACAGAATTGCACACCCATCAAGTTCTTGCACAACTGGTGTAAGACACCAGAACACCTCATTGTCTGAGCTAGGCTGGAGTGATAAGTATCTGACAAATGTCAGTTATCTTGGACTCTATAAACAACCATCCCAAGTGAGACCCTTTGAGCTCTCCTGGACTGCATCTGGCCTGTGAGACTCCTCTCAGGCATTAACTCCTCGAGGTACCATCCACGATAGAGCTGACAGAAGGCCAGGGCAAAGTCAACCTGCTGGAGTCTCAATTATCGTCAGTTGAGGAATGCTGATGCATTGCGAGTATTTACTCTAAACTCGAGAAAAGGGAAATTTTAACTTTGAGCTAGCTCTCTTTCACCCACTCTCTGCTTACTGATGTGTTTAGGTATACACAGTTATCTTCACGAGTGTGGGGACATACATATTTTACTGGATCCAAATACTTTTGTTTGTGTGTTTGTACATTTTGTATTTGTGAATGTGCGTGTACATATGTATAGATTTAAGGTACAGTAAATTAGTGTGAATTTTGTCATCTTTGAATCTGTAGTTAAGTACCTATTTCAATAATAACATATTTTACCGAATTATTTTGTACATCTTTAAATTGGTTAATGATTAAGTGCTGCTTAGTCATTAATAAATCTTGATTTGCTGCTAAATCATTTACTGTGTTAATACTTTCATCCACGACACTAGCTCACCCAGATAAGCTGCCCAGGTAAGTAGCTTACTACCAGTGTATGTGGCATCACTTACCTTTTGACCGGGAAGACCAGGAAGCCCATTTAATCCATCTTTGCCAGGCAACCCCTAAACAAAAGAAAATCGTAAGATGTAAGCGCCTGTTCTTTAAATCATTAACACCAAGCTCAGCATAAGCACATAAGTTCATCCCACTTGCATTAACCTATGTTTAAGAAAAGAAAAACCACCTCATGCGTTTTTTTTTACTTTTTCCCTACTGTGACTCAAAACATACAAAATTTCTCACAATGCACATACCTGCTCAGTCCTTTTCCCAGTATCCCAGTTTTGGTGAATAACCACTGGATGTCAGTGTTGTTACAGAGAAACAACAGTATAGAGATTTTATAAACTGGCTTCTTAAATAACTTTAAAAATTATGCTTTTACTCATGATTCTCTGTAAGTTTCTATTATCTGTAGCTACAAATATTTGTTAAAGTCTATTTCTCCTTATAAATATTGGTAATTTCTTATACAATACATAGATTCCTAAAATTTAATCTACAACGTATAGTGGCAGAATTATTCAGCAAGTTAAGAATTAAAATTACTTCCTGTAATGCATTTAAAATATCAAAAAATGTTTTGTCTGCTTTTCAAGTGTCAGTTAATCCCCAAACACTGCAGGCTGTAGGTGGCACTTCTTAATACTAACATTTTCATAATGCACCTTTCTTGATCTAACAGTCAACAGAAATTGCTATGCTCTGCTAAATCTGAGATTCTAATTTCAGTTCTTTGGCCTAATTCAGAAAACTCCAGGTTTGGAAGAACAGTGTCTTGCCAAATGCAAAATGACTTCTGAAATGTATCATACAAAGAAAACTTCATGGTCCCAGTGTGTAGGAATAGTGGAGCTGCAGCTGGTAAAATTCTTGTTCATAAAAGTTATCAGAGGCTAATGTCTGTATTAAAGGTGACAGCGTTGGTGCCCACATTAAAACCTTGTGTGCAGACAAGCTGCAGAAAAGGAGACAAAGACTTGAGAATTAAAGCATCTAAAGTCAAGGAGAGCATGGAAGCAAAGGAAGCAGCTGCTCCACACTTACAGCTGGTCCCGGTGGTCCACTTCTACCGGAAACTCCAATCTCTCCTGGCAGTCCCTGAAAAATTAAATAATAATTAAAAAAAAAAATAAAAATCAGTATTTCTGTCCTTTGCAGCAACCTCACTGGAGGTTGCTGCTTTCAATTTAAATGCAATTTTCCCTTCCACACCAGTCAGGTCTATGGGCAGTCCTGTAGACATTGACTTATCCCCAGGTAGCACCGACCTGGTTCCAATGCTCAGCACAGAAAAGCTGTCCTCTAGGACCAGCTGTGGCTTTTCAGTGAGAAAATATAAAACATACATTGCCAGAGGTCCTAACTCAGTTCCCACTGAAACCCATAACCTACAATTCTCCCCAGCTGTTTTTCCTTCTCCTTGATATAAAACAAAATACCCCAAGCTTGTTTTCTTACTGGTGCTCCAGGTGGTCCAGGAGGTCCAGCAATGCCTGGGGGCCCTGGAGGTCCCTGTAAGAGATGGAAGCAAACCCAGTTTATCAAGCTCTCTGATAGGGGCTGAAAGCCTCAGGTCCTTCTCTGTGCAGTTGGGGTCCTCTTTGAAATTGGCAAAAGCACTGAGCTTTATTTCATTAACTTCTACCAAAAAAAACGCAAGATGCCAAACTGAGCTCCAAGGGAACCATGCTCACCAGCAGAACAGGATCTCCTGCTTAAGTCACTAATTACTATTGCTGTAAGTTGAGCTCCATTCTCCACTACAGTACAAGAGACAGAGGAGTTGAAGGCCATCAATGGTAACGCACAACACAAAGCTTGTCCAGTGGGATTCCTTGTAGCATCCAGTCTAATTTAATCGTGATTAATATTGACTCAAAGTGAACAATTTACCTCTGCAAAAAGATCTCTGAAGTAACTAATGAATGGAACAGGCTTGTGGTTTGGACTTTTTTTGGGGGGGTGGGGGTAAAAATATGAATCCAGGAGTATGAAGAAACAATGCAGTGAATCAAGTGTTTTAAACAAATGCACCACCATTTTAGTGCTCTACATTAACCTTGTTGATAGTAAAACGTCCTCACAAACTCATACTTCAATGCACACATGCAGTTGGAAATGTCCTAACAGTCTTTCTTACTCATCTCCCTGCAACAGCTGTTTCTCTTAGGGAAAATATTCTCTCGATAACCATCTGATTTTCAGAGGGATTTATTTTTGTGTATTGAGCAAATTGTTAAATTTGGCTTCCTAACTGAGAAATTTGTTTCTATACTCGACAGATCTTAACAGGTTGCTTGAGATGCAGAGGTGTTTGTTACTTCCAGCTTCCACTGTAGATAAGATAGGATTTCTCCCATGCTCAGAATGAAGCATGTGTTCATGTATTTTTTGGATCAGGACCTAAGCAAACAACATGAGGATGGATGTGAGAAATGGATATATGACTGAGTTGAAATTTTACCCCGGCTGTGTCTTTCTGTCTTTCTAACACGATGATTTAATTCATTTTCAGTTTTCAGCATAAGGGGAGTTCTGGTGTGTTTGTACTTAAAAAAACAACAAACAACCCCCTCCCCCTGTGCAAACCCTACGTAAAGAATTGAAACTGAACAACTGATACAAGATAGAAAATGGTCAGTCAGCATCTTCTCTGTCACCATTCAGTATCACAAAGCACAGCTATTGTGATTAAAGGTATTATGAGTCATGGATCAATATTAGCATTTCACATTTAAGGAAAAATGTAGCTGAAGAGAAGAAAATGGTGTAAAAAACTGAGGACAAGGAGTTATTTGTGGCATAGTTTGACAGAGAAAGTAACAGATAAGTGGTCTTTCCAGAACACACTTGTAAAATTCAGCCAGAAGAGAAGACAGCCTCTCACCAATAGATGGGGCAAAGCAACCAAAAAAGGGACATGCAGATGCACTTGCCTCCCATGATCTGCTTTCATAGCAGCTCAGAACAGACATGGAGTCATCCCAACAACATCAGCGTTTGTAGAGTGCCTCAAATGTAAGCACAACTAAAAAATCCCCAGAAAGATGTGCTTTGGGATGTGCTGATGCTGTTGACATAATTCCTGAGGAGCCCTGCATTGGCTTCTAGGGACATTGGTTCAGATGTTATTGCAGGAGGGTCCTGCATTTAAGGAGCTCTAGTCCTATCAGGAGACACCAGGTTGAGACCATCCATCACTTAAAAAAGGCTTTGCTATTCAAAGAAAGGAATCAACAGTCCAAATTAGCCCAGCACAAGAAAAAATACCACACTGTAGACACAACTGGATGGAGTGATATCAGACAGCAGGGCCACGGAAGTTCCACTTGGTCCTACTCCACCTCTACGTGGTATTGCTGAGAGGCCCTGCTGAAGATACAGGCTCCAAGAAGGGGTTTCCACGAAGAGTGCGTGCAGTACTGGGAAAGAAGGCAAAGGTACCTTTAGAAAAACAAAGTCAAACTGATTCAGCGGCAGAGTGAACTATGCATAAATGCAGGAAAGAAAGTGCAAAATTTACCTTTGCAGTCTTTTGTTGACAATTACATTGGTTCCTCCCTAATAGCCTGATTTTGTTCTCTCTGCCAATAACTGAACCACCTCCCACTATGAAACACACATTTTTCATGGCCCTACAACAGGAAGCTTCTATCAAGAGGTGAAAATCCTGTCAGGACCCAGTCTCAGCCCAAGCATCCCCAAGTAATTACTCTCTTGAACTTTCTATATTCTGGACCACAAAAACCTTATGCAACCATCTTGAAATGGAAGCACACTGATCCTTACCCTAAATTGCCACTAATAATCCATTTCACTGCTCTTCATGAGAGCAATCATCCAGAACGTCATGCCCAAGACTGGTTTACTCAGGTAGCTTCACCACATGTTGCACCAACAAATGCTACACCCACTAATGGAGAGCTCTTCTGATAAAAGCCTCTCTGAGATGGATGTAGAAAGAACAATTTTGCGTAATGACCACCAGTATCCCTGGGAGATGCAGAGGATGCTGACAGCCTGCTCCAGCTGACTGCGTACACCAGTACATCTACTGCCCTACTGGATTTCTGGCTTTCTGCAGCCTGGGCTACAGCAAATGACCGGGACACAGAGAAATAAAATGGCATGATCACATGAAAGCTGTAGGAATACATCATACATGTCCTTCATAGAGCCCGCCCTTCCGCTGCTGTCCAGAGCAAATCAGGTTCACTTGCATATAAATTTTTGTTATTGTAGCCCTTCTCCTGATTTCTGAGTACTCTTCAGAGCAAGGACTATTCTTTCTAAGTATACAGAAAAGACCAAACTGACACCAATTATTTGTGATTAAAAAAAACCCATAAAACAGCAGCAGGACAGCTTGTAATGCTTAACCTCAAAATCTCATGCCATCTGTTTTCTTTGATTCCCTTTTTTAACTGAATTCAGATTAAAGTACCTGATTTAAATGATCACCTTTTTCAGTGATCATTTGATGAATTATATAGATGACAGTCCCTGTCCCAGATCCAGTCTTCAGTGTTCACAAACCATAGAATCATAGAATGGTTTGGGTTGGAAGGGACCTTAAAGATCATCTAGTCCCAACGCCCCCTGCCATGGGCAGGGACACCTTCCACTAGCCCAGGTTGCTCAAAGCCCCGTCCAACCTGGCCTTGAACACTGCCAGGGAGGGGGCAGCCACAGCTTCTCTGTTGTCCCTTTAAAACTCTGATCTAGAAGAAAATAATCATGGAGTGTTTTTTTCTTGCTGGTAAAGACTCTGATGTGTGCTTTCTACATGCTGAAGCAAAAACTGGTGTATGAAAACTTTCTTTAAATCAAGACTACACAAACTCAGTTTGGAAAACAAAGGCAAAACATGGATCTTTCATAAAAATGTTTAAACCAAATTACTTTCAAACTGTTGTTTTGAAACAAAAAGTTTTCAAATGTTCATTAAAATCCAAATAATGTATGCAGTGGTGTGTGTGTCGTGGAGTGGGACATCTTTAAAAACAATGGGGGGTGTGTATTTTTTCAGGCTTGTGTTTCATCCAGGTCATTCCTTAGACAATGTAATGCAGGGACAGTTCCCAGGAAAGAAATATGACACTCTCCATATTGGAGGAACAGCTGTGCTTGTCCTCCAGGATCTGCTAAAAGATGCTCTCCTCTTCCAGTGTGTACCTTGCTGAAAGACAGCCTGGGAAAGGCAGAGCTATTAAGATTTAGGTTCTTCATTCCCTAAGGAAGCTCTGGAAAGGAACAAATACCTTGTCTGTGACTACATCAGTAGGCTGCTTGGCCTAAATCTCTTTTCCATGAAAGAAGGGATGGCTATGTTTTAGAAGGAGGTGAACAAATGCCATTCCAAGATGGAAACCAAAGTCTGATGACTTTTCCAGATATCTGTCTCTGGAGGCAAAGCTTGCACGGACATATTTTCTGTATAATATTCCATGCTGATGACTAGATTTTCTTACGCTATGAGAAAGGCTGCGATAAGACCTTAACCCATGTCAAAACAGACCGTGGTCTGGGCTCTTTAGGGATTGCACCAGCTTTATGAGCGAGAAGAACCTCCAGGACATGCAGGAGTATCCTGTCTGCTGCCACAATGAGAATAAAATGCGTAACTATGCTGCTGACAGCCATTTCCCCTCCAGTGTCTGTGCTTGTCTCCACTTCAATTACTCCATGTAATTTCACCTCTCAAAGTCCCCACAGACCCCTCCTATTGTCTTTGCACTGTCTCCCCCTTTATTTCCACTTCTCTCCCATCAGAAACGAGACTGTTGCAGCTAGTTTTGTGGAGCAGTCCATGTTATGTCCCTTGCTACTTCAACTCTCCATTTCTCCCCCATTGCATCTGAGTGGTTTCTGGTATCATCTCCTCAAATCTGCTCCTCATTTCTCACTCCAGGCACTACCAGCACAATTCTTGTGAATTATTTTCAGTAATGCTGCATTAGAACACCATATTGCTCTCTCTGCCTAAATCCTGCCTTACAAACCAAGACAAAAATAAGAGGATATAGAAAAAGGTTGTTTCTGATGACACTGAAAACTAAAAGCCTAACAGTTCTGAACAGTTACCTATGATGCGTGCTCTATAGTCAGCTTCAGTGATAGTGTCGTAATTCATAAGTAGATGAGGTCTCCAGTTATTTAACCAGGTGACATTGTAATTGGAGCACCAACATTATTTTTAAAAATAAAGTCTTTTCAACAAAAATTCTCTGAACTGTCTCTCTAGCTCTGTAAAAGTACTAAGTAAAATTGACTTTGTACATAGCAGTCTCTCCAGGAGAATTTTTTGCTTCCAGTGAAAGGCAGTATTTGTTTAATTTCATCACTTACTATAAGATATGGACATGATCTCTTCTGTCTGCAGAGGAAGATTTATTTCCCTATGTGTTCGCTTTGAGTTGGATTCCTGAGTCAGTGCAGCAAATGAGAAAAACAGCAAAAAACCGTCCCGTATGTTCTTTTGTTTCAGTACTACTAGTGATCTGCACCGGTGAAGACTTTTTCTTTCTTTTTGTTAAAAGTATAGATCTTATTAAAGATAGCTCTGAGCAATATCTTCCAATTTTGAGCAGCACTGGCATAGTCTGAATTCAATCTGAGCTTTGCAGCTGGGGCCTGTATCCTTTTCTTACATTCTACAGTATTAACTTGCATTATAGAAAGGATGTTAAGGATACCATGCATTTCAGAGGATATCATTTATTTCCTGAATTAGTTAAGAAAGCTCGGCTTGAGCTTACACCCTAAGGACAAGTCTATGCTAATTAAATCATTGCCAGCCACAACCATAAAAGGTACAGCTTGTACTGGTCTTCCTCACAGGTCTTAGTTTTACCACCACGCTATCTAGCATAAGGCAAAACCTCAATAACAGCCCAGAGATATTGCAAGTGTGAGGTATGGCATTTTTGTTTAAAACTCAAAGAGTTTTGACTTGTTTTGCTGTCTCACAGGTGGATGGCATATACCTGCTCAGCTTGGGGAATCTAGAATGGTTCAGTGGACCATTTGTAAGTATGTGCTTTAGGAGAGCTTCAGACTCCACTGATGGTATTAGCTGGATATTCATCAATAGGAGCCCATCCTTAACCCAACAAATGTTTGCATTTGGAGCTGAATATCAGCCCTGGTAATTCAGTGATACAGCTCAGAGTGTCTGAGCCCTTGGCTAGCACTGGGGAATCAGCTCCCCTCTCTGAGGAGCCTGCATGGTCCACTTAGTGTATACTGCCTAACTGCAGATCTTCTTCCTCCTTAGGATACCCCTCATGCCTAGAAAAGCATTCACAAAGGTACCTCATCAACTGCCTTCAACCCCTTCTCTGAACTCTTCCTATCAACAGATGATGGGATAGACAATATATATACATACATCTATGTATACCGAGATTTCAGGTGACCATGCAGAAATGCACAGCTTCGTTGTTTCCTTTGCTTGGTATCCATCCATCTATTTCAACTGAAAGTGCTTTATAGAAATGCTCATTTTTCAGTCTGCATTTCAACAGCCTACTGCAATAGAACTTTGGCCCATGATTAAGGTTTCTGGAAACTAAAATAGTACAAATAAATAATAACAACATAAACACATTACGAGTTCAGATATCTGTGTCCTTGCTGCAGGAAAATCATTCATATCCAGAGGGGAAATAAGACCCAGAGTGTCTACTCTATGGCTTAATGATGTTGCAAGATGCACCATTTCTAAAATATCTGGAAAATAAATGCTCATTTTTGGGGGTGCTGGCTGGACAACATGGAGCAAATAAGCACATGGGTTCACCACTATAGCTGATTTAGAACAAAAAAAAATGTTGAAAAATCTTTTTGGATTAAAATTTAGTTTGAGTTGGTGTTTGCAAGGAGAAAGGCAAAACTAGGGCTACCCTAGTGTAACAAAACATCCCCAGGCTAGCTGAGAAGTTGCCTCCTGGCTTTGACAGGATTTGACACTTAATTAACTCTCAAATGTGACCACACCCAGTCAATGGTCCTTGAGAGTTGGACTGACATAATCTCAACTGCAGTTCATCACTGGATCTGCTGACCCTGCTCCAGAATAGCTCCCAGGTTGGTACTCTTGCACCAGCTGCCTGATCCTTCTGTGAGTTCTCAGTTGGACTGAGCACAACAGCAAATATTTCTCTTGATGAAGGCCAACAGTAACTTCAGATTGTCTTTTCTATGTCTTTCAGCAACAATATGCCTTCTACAGCTTCTATATTCACTCCTTCATTTTGCCCATACAACTATTAATGGGGTGAATCAGGTCAGAAAACAAAAGTGTATTTAAATTTAAAACAGCAGAGGAAAGGGAGGTTATTTTAGTGTTCCAAACTAGTTTATATATGGCCAGCCCGAATCAGTTGGCCCTCAATGCCATGGAGATAGCACAGGAACAGGTGACAGAGAGTTCCATACATGACTTGAAAGAATATCCATGTAACTACAGAACAAGGAAACCACTTCTCTTCTTGGGTATTTTTGAGGCATAGTTTGCTTAAGAATAAAAAATGCTGATAAAGTGCTTAAAAAACCTAATGTCACAAAAAGTGCCGTTAAGCTGAAAAGTAGTTTTGTCACAAACTGAATGTAAGCACTTTCTCCAAACAGAAATATGGAAATCTGCAGTAATAAGTCCAGAACAGAGTGCTGCTGCAAGAATAGGAATAATATTTTTCCATTCTTACAGTTAGCTTGGAGGAACTGTCAATTTAAGTATTCCTTGAATGGGGTAGCATTCTATGTTTTAATTAACATAAAATTTGCTAACTTTATTTAGCCTGTGCTGAAAGGAAAATTACTTAATGCTATGTCAGCAGTTTTCTCAGATACATTTATGAAGTTGCTAACACATGCGTATATATATATTTTTTAAAAGTTGCAGGAAACTTGAGTTGAGCAAGTGTGACATTGTTTGGATAGATACTGTCAGATTTCTCAGAAATAATGCATGGAGAAAAATCTTCCCCAAAAAGCAAGGAAAATCCTTTCCCAATGGTTCAGAAGGCTTGGGGGGACCTTTTAATGTTATCCAATGGAAAAACCAAAACCAACAATATCTTTAAAATCCATTAGAAATACTGTCTTCATTCCTCTTGAAGGCTGCTGATGAAATACTTGCAAACCAGATACTGTACCAAAGGAAGAAGTCTTAAAATTATGTAAACCAGTATCAAGTGGTGTTTCGCCCGGCAAGGTTCCCAGCTGGACACAAGGGCCCTCACCTGCACAGGGTCGCAAGCCCTTGGATTGCCTCTCTGATGTCCTCCACAGACATGTGAACAGCTCATTACAAAAGCTCTGCCACAGAAACCATTTCTAGATCTTGTTTCCTGGTTACAAGGGCATAGCTTGCCAGAGGAAATAAATGAAAAATCAGCATCTGCTGTCTAGCAGTGTGCTTTTTGTTGCAATACATCACCAACAGCTGTAGTAATGGAGGCTCTTCATTTCTGCCCAAAATTTAACCAATTATTGAACCAAAATACCAAAGCCAAAGACTCAGTTTGTTAATTTATTGTTGAAAAGGGAATGAATGAAATGCTCAGTTTTCTCCTGAGTTTAAAGTGAGGTTGCATCTTTCATGCTTGAGGACATTCCTGCAGATATTTTTCTTATTGCAGGGGTGACCCTACAAAGCAACTCGGGTCAGCTGAGTTTGGCTACAAAGTTAGCCAGAAACCAAGCCAGAGGCAGGTGTCAGTGTTATTATAATACAGCGCAGAATGGCTTGATCCAAAGTGGAGCCAAATCCTCTCTGATGATGCTTAACATACACAGCACTATTTTGCCCTTATGATGTTACAGATGGTGCAATTTGGAGCACTATCTTGCCAAAAGCTTTAAAAAAAGGAGCTAAGGGGTTATTAACTTAAGACATCCTTCCTCACAGGGAGAATAAACATTTAGTTTTAAGCTCCTGTCTCTACCTTCCTCAGTAAGCCACCACCTATCCCTCTATAAGAAGTAGAAATATGAGTATCAAAGTCACAAAACCAGACTTGTGCTCAAAGAAGTGTGCTTTCTGAACAGCAAATACCTTTTAAACTGCTTCTTCCCTCAAGACTGCAGCACAGAAGGTATATCTGCAATTGCCAATTCACACAGCCAACAATTAGCTGAGACACTGTCCTAAATATTGCAGAACACAAACCATTTCTTTCCCTCCGGAATGATAGTGCTCTGTGCACACGCAATGGGCAAATCACATACAAAACACCTCCTTACGCCCCTGTTCAAAGATGCTGAAAAACTGCAGAAGGTAAAAGTAATTGCTGCCAGACAGGCAGACTTCTCTCCATCACAACAGGATAGATTTGTTGGGATCTTAAAGGAGAAATACCAACTTCAAAGATGAGGAAAGAACAAGGTCATGGTATGCTACATTGCGGTTCCAAGTCACCTTTTGCCACAAAATATGTTTTTCCACAAAATATGTTTTTCCACATATTATATGAAAATGAAGAAATCATCACTTACCTGAGGGCCGATCAGACCATTGATTCCTGGGAATCCTGGTTCTCCCTTTTTACCCTGTGTGTTCAACAGAAGAGCAAGTATTAGACACCGGGGCAAAGGCAGCTGCTGATTTTCCAAAGTCTTTCACCACAAAACTGGTAAATCACCGCCATGTGGGTACACAAAACACAAAGGCTAGAGGCAAAGGCAGCGCACGCCATTTGGATGTGGAACTCCAGTTTGACAGGTCTGTATCTCTCCATATTGTGGTAACAGCCCCCCCATGATGAGGGTTGGTCTCATGCACATCTTGGCGTCTCTCACACTCTGCAGTCCCACCTGGGTGCTGCCCACAGAGGGCCAGAGAAGTCACAGCGCTGCGATGCAGCCAAGGGAGGTACCATGTGTAGACACATACTGAGGAGAGGCACCTTTCTTGCTGCAGTCAAGCTCTTCACCCCTCCCCAACAAAGTCAAGCAGTGTCCCTTGTGTTCCTTGCACTGTCTCTTGCATTAAGAAAGAAAATAATTAAGAACTCTGGTGCATGGATGAGTATAAAAGATTCACAATCTCTAAACAAGAAAACAGGATCTATGAGGCATTTCTAACTAGGGTTGACATTACCACCAAGGGATGGAGCTCACTGACTCTTCTGCAAGCAAAAAAGATTCCTCCAGAGAGAGCTTCACTAGTGCAAGGGAAGGATGAGCCAGGACCTGGAGTATACCCTTGAGAAAAGTTCACCTATATAGATGCTGCGGCACGTGTGTTCCCCATAGGCTTGACCTCAAATAGTTCACAGGGAAAAGTGCTACACTAGAAAAAACAGGAAGGATGGAGTAAGGATGCATGAAGCACTGCAACTAAGGCAGAGGTTGGATTTATTTCTCAACTCAACAGCTGACTTGCTGTGTTACTTTAGTCAAGGCACATATTTTGTGATTGAACTTTCTTGTAAAAACAATCTATCCTTTCCTGATGTGTAACAGACACTGAATCACTAATACTTCTGAAGTTGTTAGTAATATACAAGGAGGGTACAAGAGGAGCCATGTAAATATCTGAAAGAAGTGATTTTTTTCTCCCTCATTTCTACTTTTCATCCAAACTGATTTTCCTTTTAGAAGGATATTATAATTAACAGGTTTCATGTCACTGATGATGTCACTGGTCATACAGATGTGTAAGAGTCATATATATAATTTTCCCTTTATTTTTCTTAATTTAAATATGTTCAGAAACAACACCTATAAATAACAGCTTCCTGCTGACCTGAATGAAAAAGCTAAAACATCACAAACAAAACAAGTTTTCATCATATTTTCCCTGGTTTTGACTGAGATTCATTAGTTGGTGTGTCAGAATCTGGTATTTTTCTTATTTTTCTCATAACAAAAAAAAGCTGCTGTCATATACAAAAGAATTTAAGAAGAAAATTAAGGGCTGATTATGAGGTCCTTGGGAGTCAGTAGTCCTTTCCAGGACCCTAATACTAATAAAAATCTCAATTTTATACTCAAGTACATGCACTATTCATGACTGCTCCCTCTATTTTTTCAACATCCATCACTTCTTTGCTAAAAAGAGACCATTTTTAACCTGAAGGACTCATGTCACCACATGATTCAACGTAAGTTTTCTAGGTAAAGATGCTCATTTTGCCAACTGCCAAGGTGACCATGCAAAGGACACTGTTAAAATAGCCATTTAAATAAATAAGCTTATGAATAGAGCATACAAGATGCGTTGTGTGGAGCCAGACACAGAAGATGAGTATGCCTGCATGTCATCTCCAGCTTCCTATCAAAATGGGAGTGACGCATTAAGGTGGCTGGTTCCACTGAGGCCAGCATACAACACAGTGTAACTGATTTCTTCATGTCCTACCAACCTCATTGGTCACTGAGCATAATTAGAACCCACCCTGTACCTCCCTTCGCAATGTTTATGCATCTCCTTAGATTCTAATTCAAGACTCCATTAGAGGCAGGAACCTGATATAAACATTTTTAATAATCCTTTGAAGGAGCATAATGGAACTAGCTTCCTAAGTAGTCACCCTAAATCAGATATCACAAGTTGGAGAGCATGAACATACCCCATTGTGTGCTCTATACAAAACCACAATGGGTGATACACACATTAGCATTCAGGCCAACAAAATCCCAAAGAGCCTTGTAACCTGGCAAGTTAAGAGATGTGAGTAGTACACATAGACCTTATTTTGGAGGTCCACAAGGGTGTGGCTTTAGCAGCTTTACAGCTTAAGGGCATTACCTAGTTACAGTTTGCTGAACTGCCATTTTTTGGAAACTTGGTCCCACCTATATATTACTTGGGGTACCTGAGGAAGGTGGTAGCAACACCACCTTCTCTCCAAACCCATCTGAAAAGCCGAGAAGGTGGAGGAAGGACATATTTTGCCTCCTGTGACAAGTATGCACCAATTGTTCTGTTTCCATGCTGATGGCCGGGCATGCTAATCTGCTGCAGCAATGAGAGATGTGAGAGAAGCCTATCTTTTCCTTGGGTGAAATGCTAAGAAACTTTGGTGCTTTTCAAAACACTGAGAAATCCCTTAAAGCAACATATAATTATACTGACAGAGAGGCTGAGAATGTAATTTCCCATTGTGAAGGGGACATTTTGGCCACTCAGAGGTTAGCCAAAATCAAACTACAACAAATTTGCTCCATAACATTGCAGCCTGCTTATAAAGTACAGAAATAATTGCTGGGAGAAATTATACCTATGAGAGCAAAGCTCAGCAAAATGTCACATTGCCTAATAATATGACAGTGAAAACCAGCAATTATGCTCTGTTACTTATAGTAAGAATCAGCTAAGTGTGTGAGAATGTGTATCCTTTGACTGTAAAAAAATATGTTATTTGCCTTCATCAGCAATTTGAACAATAGCACAGTTAAAAATGTATGTTTTATTGGAAATTAATACATTTACCTTACTGACAATTACAACTTCACTCTGGATTTAAACTATGCCATCAATCCCTTTTTACTACTTTATGTTAATTTGCTTACATTTCGATTTCTGCACAGCTGAACATGTCATCTGAACATTTCAAGCACCCACAAACATATGTCAACACAATCATCCATTGGAAAGATCTCTACCATACAGAAGACAGGAAACCAAAGGAAAATGTTGGCTCCACACTGCTAGAGGGAAAATTTTAAAGGTATCACGGCGCAAGACTGTTTCTCATCTTGCTGTCCAATAGCCAGAATGGTCATACATTTTCATAACATGTTTTTCTCTTGAGGGTTGGCCCCAGGAACAGGGGTGGATTTGGTACCAAGTACATAGGAAGCATCCTTAATTGTGAACAAATATGACTGCTAGCATAAATGCCAACTATTTCCTTTGTAAGCTAGATGGGATGCTAGGATTACCCTCTTCAGCCCTGTCCTTTTACATCTACATTATTAGAGAAGCCAGAAGAAATTCAGTTTGAGCTCCCTGAAGGCACCAGCCTTTTACAGTCTCTACGTGTATTAGATAATGACAGTAAATTATGAAGTGAGAGCATCTCCCTAGCTTCAAATGCCATCAGGGTTGGCCAGTTTATGGGTGATTATTGGGGTTGTGACAAAGGCAAAGATGGTCTAGAAGGACTTCTGGACATCGAGTTGATATAAGAGTTGAAACTTAACTGGCCATTCAAGTTCTGACTGGCCAGAACAGGAATATCATATGCAACAACCCACTCAGACAGGAGAGAGATGGGTCAAGAAGGAGAAAGTCAAATACATGTATTTCTGTCCTGCCATCAAACACACAAAGAAGAGTTCAGCAGCTCTCCAGCGATCTTCATAATCTATCTATCTATCTATCTATCTATCTATCTATCTATCTATCTATCTATCTCCCCCCTGACAGCTAACAGGAACAAATCTTTCATGTACTGGCAAGTGCTCTTAACACATCTCTTCTAGGTAGAAGGTGTGCACTGAACCCAGTAGTCCCCAGTTTCAACAGGATCCTTCAGGCTCTATTGTAAAACAAACATGTAGCATTTACTGAGACTCACAGCCTTGTAATCTAGTTGTAAAGAATCAAGAAAGGTCTGTTAAGCTTTTTGTGCTGCTCTGACTTCAGGAACAAGCATTCAGGGGATGTGGAAATATGAACATGAAAAACTGGTGAAACATGACAGCTGAATTAAAGATGCAAAAGACACCCCTTTGTAACACACTCCTGGAGCTGCACACTTTCCTCTTGCCTCTAACCTGACAGACCATGACACCAAACTTTGCAATTAGCTCACAAAAAAGGGTCTTGCAGTAAAATTTTTCTAAGTTATCTCTGCTTGTACATCCAACTCACTCTCATTCTGTGCTTCGCATAAATTATTTTGTGCATTAAGTGACTTGAAAAAAGGGGAATTATTATTACTTATCTGCCTGACTCATGTACATTAGAATCTTAAACATGGAGAAGGACATTTATTAAAGGTTACTACTTTAAAAAGATACTTTCCATTATTTTTTTTCCCCATAAGTCTACTCTTACTATCCTATGAGACTCCTGTATCTTTTTTGTTTTGTACTAATTGTTCTTTGAGCATGGCAAAATTTTGACAATGTAAATTTAGAAAACTAGACTGCAGTACAGCACATCAAACTCAGAATGAGTCCAGGTAGCTGCTCTCTCATGCCTGTGTGGAAAATACTGCTATAGGATAAATGTTTCTTCTTGGATTCCTTCTGAAATTTCAATTACTTGAATGAACTTGTATCATTTCAATAAGAGGCAAATTACAGAAATCCAAGCTATTTGGAGCACACTTCAGAAGAACATTGTGTTTAGGCTGGATTACCCAAAGACCTGCATGCTTTCCAGGACCATGTCATACAACTGCACCTTTTGTGTCTATCAAGCAAAAAAAAGTTGGGTTTATTTCCAACAAATATTTCAGTAGATCAGGTGTCAAAAAACTGAAGAGCAGAAACAATTTCACAGAAGAAAGAGGAGGACAGTAAGTGGGGAAAAAACCCTCAAAACCACCCTAAAACAAAACCTGACTCTCAGAGTTCTATCTCTTTTTCAGGTAGTTTTAGTAAAATCGGAGAGACAGTACTGTCTATCACTCAAAGGTCTAATGGGATGGATGAGAACAGCAAAGCTTCTTTCCTCCCACTGGCTGAGATGGAGTTAATTTTCTCCACAGAAGCCCTCATGGTGCTGTGCTCTGTATTGGTAGCCAGGAAGGTGTTGATAACACACCACTGTTTTGGCTACTGCTGTGCAGTGCTCGCACTGCATCAGGGTTGTCTCTCCAACATTCCACCCTCACCAGTAGACTGGGGACATAGCCAGGACAGCTGACCCAAACTGACCAAAGGGATATTCCATACCATATGATGTCTGCTCAGCAATAAAAGCTAAGAGAAAGGAGGAGGAAAGGGGTGCATTTGTTATTTACAACATTTGTCTTCTGGAGCAGCTGCTACGTGTACTGAAGCCCTGCTTCCCAGGCAGTGGTTGGACATCACCTCCTCATGGGAAGTAGAGAATAAAATCTTTTCGTTTCCTTTGTTTTCATGCATGACCTTTGCTTTTCCTTTATTAAACTGTTCTTATCTCAATCCACAAGCCTTTCATTATATTTTCTCTCCCCTGTCCAGTTGAAGAGGGAGAGTGATCGAGTGGCTTTGGTGGTCACCAACGAGCATCAACTTGATATGAGCATATCATTATCAAAATATAGACGTCAGGTGCCAGGCACTTGGAAACAGCTGGCTAATAAAATGAACATAACCCAGTTGCTTGGTTTGGGTTGAAATTGTTCTCTCCTGTCCCCAGACAGGATCAAAGAATGGACGTGAATTGTCAGATTAGCAGTTCAGCAGATGTACTGAGCTGTACTTTGCGCATTTTTTCTGTGCCCATAAAACACTTCCAAGACCTGTAACTAAAGCAGGCTAACAGGGAAATCCTTTTAAATGCCCAAAAGATGATCTGTCTTCCCAGCTTATGCTCTTAGTTTGTTTCCACTACTGGGCTACTTCCCAGAATGTAAGCAGCCCTCCTATTAGATTTCCATATTAAAGAACTATGCCTCTGAGTGCACATTATTACAATTACATTGAAAACACACACTCCATATCGCAGCTCCTGGGAATGGGCTGCAAGAGGGAGAGGTTCATATACAGTAAGCTTAGCTTATGATAAATTTGGCAATCAGATCTGAATTATACCACCAGCTTTTTTTAGAGCATAACACTCCCTTCACACTCTGCCCCCAAACATGACTGGTTTCTTTTTTTTCTAAAGAAAACATTAGGAAGATGCTCTATCACATTCTTCAGTCAGCTCAGGAGCCTTTCTGTTTCTAATGCTAACTAGGGTCCTATAGTGTCTTCTTCAGTCATACTTGTACCACACATTAGCAGAACACTGCAACTGCTCCACGAAATGTGCAGTCTAAGCAGGGGTGATACAAGTATAATGAATGCATTTAAATGAAAGTTTAAGCTTGCAGTAGCCATCTTAAGAAATTCAACTGATACTTTCTTTACTATAACACAAATGGTGACTCACTGAAGATTATGCTTTGTTTATTGGCAACTGTGCTATCCCATGTATTCTTTTATTTCTTCAGCAATAAAAGGAATGGCAGCTTCAGGCCAAAAGAATACCATACTTCCTCTCTTCCTAGAAATCTTTCCAAGATGTATGACCCTATTCCTGTCAGCCAAACTGTCACTAGGGTATTTGGCATAATATGTCATCTTCAATGAAATCTACACACTGTGTAGGTGTCTTCTGCATTATATTTCTAACACCAGCCAACATTGCCTCTGTCTTTGCACAGATCAGTATCCTTCATTTCCAGTGGACTGTGTTATGAGACATGAATTCCTCTATGAAATGGTTCCAAACACATTTTTAGTCCATTAGTAGTTTGTGTCAGCTGCATTACAGCTATCTAAAGCACTGCAGTCTTTTAAGAACTCCAAGAAACGGTCGAATCTGCATCCCTGTGTCAGGACAGAGACTCTCTGCATGTGCCGACTTCATTTATGTTTGGTTGAGGACTAGAATGCAAAACTGAGGTTGAATCATACTGGAAAACAGTAACTGGTTTACATCAGCTCCTTTGCAGCATGCTACTTAAAAGGGTCCTGAAGTCAATCTTGCACTGTAATCTGTTCCTTACATTACAAGATATTACTGCAGAATATTTATAAAGTACCTCAGGAACCAAATTTTCAAATATGATGCCCAATTGGTGTGGCATCATATCTTGAAATCCCACCCATATAAAAGAGCAGAGGGACCAGGCAAGCAGATGGTTAGTGATTTTCATCTGTTCTACACAGGTCTGCTAAAAAGGAGTCTTAGATTTGTCTCTAGCTGTGTTTGATTTTTCTGTTCTTACCATAGCAAAAAAGGCTACGTCTACACTAAATACAATGGGCCAGGGCTTCACGTGCAAAAGCACAGGAGCTTGTGTTCATACAGCTAAACTCTCCTTCTCACAAATGAGGATGGCCTTTGTCACCCAGCCTGCCAGATAGAGTCACCTTGCAATGTAGGGACATTTGTGGAGACAACTACTTGGCATGACCCAAAGGTGTGCTGGGGAACGTGCTCAGTGTTAAACAAACTCATGATCACACTGCTGCTCTGGCTGTTTGGTTTGCCCACACATTTGCACAGCCTTACACTCCTACCCCTATTGACAGAGGCTCCAGAAATGAAGAGATGTGAGTGTCTTAGAATCAAATCATAGAATCATTCAGGTTGGAAAAGACCCTTAAGATCAAGTAGAACTGCAAACCTAACACTGCCACCACTAAACCATTCCCTAAGCACCACATCTACATGTCTTTTAAATAACTTCCCTGGGCAGCCTGCTCCAGTGCTTGATAACCCTTTCGGTGAAGAACTTCTTTGTAATATCCAGTCAACAAGCCAAGTCTTACAGCAAGCCAGGGCTGGAGCCACAAATGAAACTGAGGTATTGTGATCCCATCTGTCCTCAACACTGGTTATGCTGCTAAAGACCCTTTTTGTTTGGGTGTGTGCAAGAGCGTTTGCTATAGCTCTGAGCTGTGCCTTCAGAGCCTGCCCTTGCCATACATGCAGTCATTGAAAACTAAACCCAAACAAATGAGATTTCTGCTCTTGACATTTTAACTTCTAAGCCTGTCTAGAGAAATACTTGCTTTCTGCAGACAAATATATGTAAGATGGTAATCAATGCCTGGTTTTATATTTGTGCTTTGTCAAGAATTGTACTAATGGTGAATCGGTAGTATCTGTTACTCTGTTCTCTCTCTCACATGTAGCTTATCCATTTAGATCCACCAAGCCCTGGACTTTGATTCATCTCACGTATTCAGTCATTGAATAATTGCCTTTAATGAAAAATATATATCTATCCATCTAAGATGGCTGGTGACTAATAAAGACCCTTAGGAGATCTAGACACAACAGAGTCTAGGGAAACATTCAAAGACAGTGTGGATCAAATGACATCTCTAATCAAATGATCATTATCAGGAGCATTTTGTGTCCTGTTGCAGATCCTGACAGATCACTGTCCTTTACCCAGCTAATATGTTCTATTAATCTTATTCAAGAAAAAATGTTTCACAGCAGGCTTTAAAACCAGGACAATCCAGAACTTGTCAACTCATAAGTAAAGCACAGCACAGTTATTTGTTAAAGTGATAAGGTGGTATTTTCTAAAGACTAAAAAAGTAGGAAAAAAACAGTAAATGCCCTGTTCCACTGTGGCATTAACATGAGACTGCATGCCCCACCTTCCCAAGGAGAAGATTCCTAAAAGACACACTTATGGCTCAATTTAATATCATGCAATTCAATGGAAAGTCTGTAGAAAAGCATCTACCAAGGTATATATTTCTTCCCTGTACTGTCCTTTGCCCATAACCCTCCCATGCTTGCAAGTAGCAGTCTCATACCCACTCTTTTAACAGCACTGGTGCTGATTCAAGTGCAAAGCATTACAGGCAACCCCCATGATCTCTCCTATAGCTTAAGCTATGATCAAGTCTCTGTGACTACTTAAAAAAGTAACCCATCAAACAGCCATACTGAGAGTGAAGAGGCTGTCTCCACAAAGGTTAAACAGGTATCTCACTTCCACCCTCATCTGTTGTCTTGGGAGATGTTCTTCCTAGGAATGGGTTGAAGCAAGGAAAGGCAGGTTCAGAGCATTCATTTAATAATATCAGGCCCGCTATGAAATTTACTTTTTACTTGAATATTTCAAGACATAACTCTGAGTCAGAAAAAATCTAATATTTTTTTTTTTAACAGAAGGAAACTATCTAAGCCTCTGGTGGAGAATGGTACACCAGCTCCCATTTTGTGGGTGAATACAGACCAAACAGAACAGAAAATAATAAGTATTGCAAGTGTCTTTGCATATATTTGACTTCCAGGACAACAGCATTTCTCTGAACTTTCAACCTGTCCATATTACTAGTAGCTCTGCTCACTCAGAGTCATATCAAGAACCCCCCTTGGCAGCAAGGAGCAGATAAAAAGACAGAAGAGCAAATGACAAGAAAGAAACTTTGCTATTGTCCCACAGGACACTGAATACAATCTGTGGACCCCAAGAGGTACTGAAAATTGCTGGACCGTAAAGAAGGAATAGAGGAAAGGATCTGGGCCTCCAGGATCCTTAAAGAAGTAAAAAAGCATATGTAAAGTGGGACAAAATACCAAACTTTAGTTAACAAATCTGTGCCCAGCCTCTTGAGACTTACATTAAATAAAAACAGAAACTCACCCTTTGACCTGGTAAACCAGGGACTCCAGGCTTGCCTTCCAGACCAGCCTCTCCCTTTAAAAGTGGAAAGTTTTAGAAAGTTAAAAGTTTTAGAAAGTTAAGTGAGTAAGAAAAAACAATGAACTATATAACCATTTCCTAGCTGTTTTGTGCTACTGTTACTGCATGGCTACCTAGACAACTCTTACCTGATAATTATGTTGTCCTGTGAGCAGAAGAGAATAAGAAAACAGGATAGAGAAAAGTGACAATGCCCTGATTAAATACAGAGCACACAACTATATTTAAATTACATAATTAAAACCAGATTTACCTAAGTAACGCATCTTCACAACGCCATCCCATCAATTTTACAAAACTCAATCAACGGTGAAATACAACAAACAATTCAAAAATGAGGAAATACAGAGTATTTGCAAATGAGGCGGCAGTGACAGTCTGAACTGAGATATCCTGCTGAGTCAGGTTATAAAAATATAACTAGAATAAGCTGCAATTAAATCAAAAGTAAGAATGCTGGCATGTCTAAATTGTTGTAAAAATTGTGTTGAAACACAAACACACGTACTCAATTCTTACTTTTCATCCACAAAATATTTTAGCCAGAACTGTGCCATAAAGCCAACCCCTTTTACAGCAACCATTCTCTGACCTTCATTACATGATAGCTTCCAAGTTAGCAGTGTGTGCCTCTGAGATGTGCTGAATGCCCATACAGCTCTTCAGGACATTAGAAATAGAAAAACAATCAGGTTCTGCATGACAACAACCTTGAGGCAAAGTCTGCCTCTGTGCGATGACTGCCCATGTCCTGGGTGCTACTCCATATGTTCAGAGTGGCCATCCACAGCTGGAGGCCTCCCAGCAGTGAAGAAAACAGGAGGCTGGGGGCACTGTTTAAAATCTTAGTGCCTGAATAATCTATAAGATTTTGCATGTATGCTCACACCAGTCTGAGTTTTAGCTTCTGGGAACTGCAGGTGGTGAGGGAAAAAACTTACTGGAGGTCCAGGAAGTCCAGGTTGGCCTTGTGGTCCTCGTGGCCCAGGCTCTCCCTACAGAAATGTTTTTTTTAAAAAAAAGTGTTAAAGCATCTGTATGAACAATTATATGGGCACATTAGTCATGTTGGGCATCTCTACAAGACCTATACCACCCCTTTCCTCAGAGGTCCTGAAGAACCAGTGCAGAGACCAGCTGGTTTTCTCCTTAATCCTTCAGCTACTTGAATTAGCAGCACTCATTAGACTGCACACAGACTGATCCACCCACGCTCAGCAGGCATTTATCCATAACTGGCTTTTTGGTTTTCAAAGGTAGTAGCCCTACCAAAGACACTGGGCTAGCCTGGATACTTCAGTAAAACACTGTGGGTTGGGGTTCAGTGGTGGAGAAAAGCAATTCTTGCACAAACAGCGTCCACAGGCATTTCCCCCAAGACAGCACAGCTGTGAAGGGCTTTAAAGTATCATTTATATCATGCATATCATTATATTAAATAACAGTTAAATACAAATTATGCACCAACCAACACAAAATCAAAATTTAAATGTATTTTATTTATATGTAGGACTAACAGACTGAAGCAACGGGTGTGTCTCTCCCATATCTGAGCACCCAGGCTCAGAGACAAACTCAGCATAAAACTCAAATACAGTTTAACTTTCATATTAACACTTCCCTGGATTTAAAGAATTGCACAGCTCACTCTCCAACTTATACTTCTCATACACGTCAGATTCACTGCACCTGACGAGGACATTGCCCTTTTTCCTTTCTTGTTTATTTTCTCCACTGTAAACAGGAAAACTTGTTTCTTGATGGCCTCATAATGCTTCTATCCACCTTAATTTTTGAAGCATTATTTTAAAGCAAAATCTAATCTAACAGGCAATTGAACTACATAAAAGCATCCTTGCAATGGAAGAATAGATATTGAATCTCTCTTACTTGCTCTCCTTTTAGGCCTTCAGTATGTACCTGCAATAAAAATGCAGAGTCATAAAGGAGAAAAAGAGGAAAGATAACACAGGAGGTGCCAGGGGTGTGATGGTCCTCCACAGTGTATTTTTCTCCCCTCGCCATTCCCTCGAGATGCATGCTAACTGCTACAGCTCCTCAAATCCTGCTGCAGCCTGAGGGATAATTTCTATTTAAACAGCTCAAACTGACACAAGGTTTGCTCACTCAGTTACCTATGAAGTGATTTGTGTGGCTGTATAAACAGTGAGAACTTAATTCATTATCTCATCGGTATAAATAAGATAGTAAATTCCCCAGCTCTGATGTCATTTTAAATTACAAAGTCCTACTGAATGAAAAAGGCATCACATAAATAGTAGGCTGACTTTCAATATGTGCATGATTCAGACCTTACTTCAGATTCTCAATGCAAGCCGCCGTGGCTGTGACTGACAGCTGTCAGTCTTCTCAGCCTGTTCTCTACCCTCCTCCTGGAATTTTAGGTTCTATACATATCTTGCGAAGTCTCTTAGCAACTACTGTCACGTCACTAATTTCACATTTAAGCAGGACAGTAAAAGGCTCTTATCCAAACAGATCTTTTATCCAGAGCTCGCTCGCTCTCTGTCCTTTCCTTTCTACCACATTCCGGCTAAGGAAATTGCCTGCTGCCTTTCTCAGGATTACCAGGGAGCTTCTCATTCTTGTCTTTAGCACCCAGTCCTTCCTTGGCACAGTACTACAGTTATTGTTGCTGGTATCAGTGACCCTTTAATGCTTTCTACCAATAGTCCAAAAGTGCTCTTTCCTAATTTTAATCCTATTTTTTTGAAAAGTGAAAGGGATACTCCCCAACTGCTTTGTTACCAGCCCCTGCAGAACTCAGTTCTAGACCTCTCCTCTGCATACTTTGCAATAAATCTTCTTTCTCCATTCACTTGGAGATGACCTCCTCATACATACAATACTAACCTCTGGACATCCTTACGTCCCTGCTAGTGACATCTCTGGGGTCACTGAAGGCATTGCTGAACACAGAGGGGTGCACAAAGGCATGTAAATCTAGTACCACAGGAAAGATCCACCCCTCTCTCCTATTTTCCTGGTTTGCTTTTTTATCACTACTTTCCTGATTTCAGCAAATCATCTCTTAGTTGTCTCATATTTCACCACGACTTTTTCAGATATAATACAATGAAAGATCATTCTCCCTCATCAGAAATTGCCTTTTTCTTCTCCCCTCCCAACTCTCACATACAGCCCATGAGGAAGGCACTTAGTAATTCAACTCAATTCTAAACTTTCATTTGCTTTTATAACTTTCACAGACTCTATTTTCCAAAGGCCACTAGGCATTGACTCAACAACTGTCCTGGAAACCACACAGTCCTGTCACCATATTTCTCTCTCTGATGCACTTGAGGCAATGTTTTCATTGACTCTTCAAGTCCTAATCTTCACATTTCAAAATCTCCCCAAATTGTGGCAGTGCACCAACTTGTTGGAATCCATCACTTGCCTTCTTCAAAAATCTTTACTGCCTTAAACTTCACTTATTTTTGAAAAAACATTTAAGAACATCTCTCAGTCAGTAAAGTCATCCCACCCCCAGCTTTCACCTTCTTTTCTCATTGTTTGAGAAGGCCTACAATGTTTAAGAAAGCTAAAAAGAATGCTTACTGAAGAGCCAGGCAATCCTGGAAGTCCTGGTTCACCCTGCAGGGAAACATGAAATAAATGAAAAGACATAACATAATACAGAACACAACACAGCACAATGCATAACATAACAAACAAAAGCAAAACTCCAAGCATGTTTTCCAACTGCTGTCGTACATTCTTATTTTCAATACCAGCCCGTAATTAATAGATATGAACATGCAATCCCAATTAACTCTGTTTTCCCAGATGAATACTTGCAGGAACTGGTTGTGCTCTGTGTTACTGTGATGCTACACATTGATTTTAATGATATTTAGTGACTTAAAATGAATGATGTACTGGATGCACCAGAGCATAAATTTGAGCTTCAAAAATCTTGTAATTGGTGTACACATACCACACAAATAAACCTTATTGATGCCCAGATCTCTAACAGAGTCTTCAGAATGGATATTCAGGGGCCAAAATGCTTTTGTTTGTTAATGAGGGGAAAAAAAACACAACCTTTGCAAAAAGAAAAAAAATGAGAAATAGTACCATTTTCCCCAAGTCGTTTTATAGAGCAGAATCACTCTATAAGTGTTTGAAGGACATTGAGATGCTACACCCTCTTCACATGATTTATTGCCATCTAGGTTATCAATTTGTTCCAGCATATTTTTTTTCCAGCAGTGTCCACTATTTATTATGCTTTAAGACTAAGCCTCCGGAAGGTATCTCCTTTACTTTAGGTACTGACTAATGCAAAAATTATCATAGAGCTTCCTTTCACACTCTGTTTATTCATTACTCATGTAGGTCTCTGAATGACCCAACATATCTTTCATGCTATTTCCTCTTAAGGCAGGTTTAATTACAATTTGTTATTTATTTTAGAGTCCATACTATGGCAGAAGGACTGTAGAGACACACATTAGTTGCACTGAAAGTAACGGAGCAAGGAGATAAACATCTTCTGGAAGCACCAAATGCAGTCACTTCAGAGATATGGATGAAGAACTCAAGACTGCTCTCTACTGTACATATGCTGGAGCACAAAGATCTTGCTGTTGCTTATCACCACAGTGGATATGCCCTGCTTGTAGGTGCTTCTGAAACCTCACCTATAGCTGTGGAATCTGAGTGGGAAAGTAACAGGAAATAGAGAGATTTGCTTCTGATCTCTGCATTCTTGGATAAGGCTCACTGCCTTATCTGGGGGAGAAAAGGAGAAAGAAAACCCAGAATTGGGCATGCCTTTCCACTCATGCCAAAGAACTAGGTAGGAAATACCAAAACCACAACATCACCTCTAGCAGAGAGGGAAACATAAGGCTGCCCTGGAAACTCTAGCAACTGTAAAATAATGAGGTCAAAATAGCTGCTGAGAGCAGTGAATTATTACTTTGCAGGTAAGAGGGTTGGGCTCATTTGAGTGGCACCTTCTAAGTCAATTCTACATCTCCTGGATCAGAAAACTGGCATCTACACACACATATTGACATTTCTACCCACCTTTCTTATGTGAGGAAGATTTACTGAGCCAAGCTACTCTCTACTTTCTTCTACTCCCACTATGAGGGTTAAACCAAGAGTAGAGGAGCTATAACCAGACACAATTTAACACTCACACCCATTTCAGACTGAAGCAATGGCAGAAAAGTGAAACATTTACATTCATAAAAGCTTCACTTATGCACGATGAGATAAATATTAGGCCTGATATTTCCAGCACTGAGGGCCCAAGGAGGAATTAAAAAATGTGTGTCCAAGCCCCTCCCGTGCATCCCATCCCAACTCACCTTTTCTCCTTTGGTCCCACTGGCACCTGGAGGGCCCGGGCTGCCAGCAGGGCCCTATAAACAGGTAAAACAGAGAGAAAAATCTTTGGCTTACACCCTGCAGGTCATCAATTGCAATTCTCTTAAAGTGCAGGAGAAACATAAGACTCTAGGTTTGGGTATCAGCATCACAAACAGTTATGTTCCACTGCACTGGGGTAGGAGCTAATACAACACACAAGGCTGCTTCAGCTCTGCTGTGTAGAGAGGAAGGGGAATAAGGATGGAGATGCCACAACAGTCATGATAACAGCAATTCAATTTCAGCTGGTTCAGAAGGATTGCAATTCGGGGAGTACATCAGTGTCAAACACAAAATTTAGGATAAAATTCAGGCATGAAGATTTGCCCGCTGCTAGGTCTAGACATGAAAAAGGAAAAAAAACTTCAGAAAACCACAACTTCTGTAATAGGGTGTCACTTGGAGAAATTGTTCCTTAGACGTAGTAAACAATCAGCATCCACCTTCACATCCCTCTGCAATTTCTCACTTCATCTACATTTGCAGCAAGTATAAACCAGTCCTGCAAACAATGTAATGGGCATAGTGAACATAGTTCATTGTGATTCCAATGCCACATCTAGCACCAAAAAAACATTTCCATCTTATAAGGATAGTGATAAAAACTAACTAGACAAATACTTCTCTGTATAGGGTAAACTGTGGCTGAGGAGCAGAGCAGAGAGAAAGCGATGATTAACTGTCAAATCCCCCTTGGAGAAGCAGAACATTTAGTGCAATAATGTCTATCACCTCACAGAGAGGAAGTTGCAGATTTCACAAAGATTAAGATTGCTAATGACACTATACCTTGCCATCTAAATACAAAAGACACATTTGATATGGAAACAAAAATACTTCCCAACAAAATCAAGTTGAAACTCCTTCTGCTAAAGGAGTGAATGCAAGGCACTTGGGCAGCACGTGTCTGCTGTGCTTGTAAAGCACGTTCAGGTCAGACCCTAGCAGCTGCTTTGTCTGTGTGAGCTGCAGGATCAACCACCTGAAGATGAACTATCCTGAGGATTCGACCTGCAGCTCCTCCACCTCTGCCACTACAAAAACGTGCTTCCAGATGGTCCTTTCCAGAGAGGGAAACAGCCAGGGCTAGTGAATAGGATGCAGACACAGAGGCCTGGAGGCTTCAGGCTCATGGGTGGCAATGATTAGCTGCATGGATGTTGGCAAATCACTTTTTAGCCTCTGCTTCTTACTCTGTCCTTTGCTATTTAGACCAGAAGGTCCTTGGGAGTAAAGGATGTTTCTCATTAGGTATCATGCCCTGAGTAATGAAAACATTCTTGTGAGATCTACAGATAGCCATTTTAGACAAAGCATTATCTGTCTAATCAGCAGAAATGTACTGATCTTTTAGACCATTTTCTGGTTTCATCTTGTCTTAAAAATGTAAATAGTTCCAAGCCTTTCTTATTGAAAACAACCAAATATATTAAATCCAGTTCTCTCCCTTTCATGTTGTGTAAGGGAGAAAAAGTTCATAAAAATCAGGCTTAAACAATGGAATTTTTACATGTGCTTCCTTATGTCTCTAATGAAAATTAAGACAATCATCTAACCTATCATGTTTAAAGGACTGGCAATTCCTTTAAGTGTATATTGCATTACAATTTAATTCTAAAACCAAACAACAACAACAAAAAAAAGAAAACTGTGCCAGCAAAGATCCTTAGAATGAGGAGTACAAAAACTGCTGATGGAGTGGGGTCCTCCCATGACTCAGCAGCCACCCAGGATAAGTGTCAGTTATAGGGTCAACTTCAACTCATTCCAAAGAAAAGCCTTCAGTTGTTGAGTATTTGCTACATACCTGTTTCCCCTCCACACCTGGCTTTCCAGGGAACCCATCCAGGCCTCGCTCTCCCTGGAAAAAGAGAAAGAACCCCTATAACTCAAATCTGTGCTGTTTTAGGTCACCATTCTGCAAGAGATGTCCATGTTATCTGCTCCAAGAGTGAGGAATAAGGAGAGAAATTCAAGCCAGCCCAATAGACTAATGTCCCCACATCTGTACTACAAAGTTTGCTGCGACCAGAAGCAGTTGCGTGCTAGCTTTCCACATTGGCATCCTTCCTCTGCCTGCTGAGGTGGGTTCATGTATACTGGACAAATTGCACCAGGAGAACATCAAACCAGAATAGCTCTTACAAAAATAATGAATCCACAATCCAGCAATAGCTCATTTTTACCCAGTTCAGAAAAACCTTTCATTTTTCACCTTTGCTTTCTGCAACCTGGGGGAACAATTAATCTACTTCTATGTGTCTTGGGCAGTCCACAAGGTCCACTCTATATGAGTTGGACAGTCCACAAGGTCCACAGGCAATCTATCCCACTACTTTATTTTTAATACGAGAAGATATTTTTTTTCCACTGTACCTAAACCTGCCTTTTTCTTGCTACAGTTTGAGACTAGTATATCTTTCCCTAACACCCCACAGAGAACAGACTGTTCCCTTCAGCTTTACAATGGCCTTTTATGTTTTTGAAAACTTATAAAACTCCCCCTTCAAACTTCTGTAGACTAAACAACCTCAATACTTTCAACTTTTCTTCATGGGCATGTTTTTCAGACCTCTGATCATTTTTGTTGCTCTCATTTGTGCATTGACCAATTTTTCCACATCTTCACTGTAGTTAGGTGCCCAAAACTGGACACAGCTGAGGCTAACTTTGAGCAGAAAGATTATTTCATGTTTTATAGAGTATTCTTCTGTTTAAATCCCAGGATAACATTTAATTTATCCTAAACGCCCTTCTGCAGGACAGCTCCTTAATCAGTTGTTCCTAATCAGTAGCACTGTGCAATTTGTTGTCCTACACGTATGAAGCATCCTGTAGCTGCCCCTTCTCAATGTCATCTGCTGCTTTGGGGGATTATGTATTCAAGATCATTCTGAATTCTGACCCTGACCTCCACTGTATTTCCACATTCAAGCTTTACACATTCCATATTTTATAATCCAGGTCCTTGACAGAGATGATGACTACATCAATGACATACTCCTGCTGAACTTCACTTCTCTCTTACAGATTGTGGCCCTTGTCCATGCCTCTTTTATTTAAAATTCTTTGAAATAGGGACTTTCTCTTACTCTGTAAAATGCTTAAACCTCTGTAAAATGAAACACTGATTTTGCCTGGATCCTGCACACACAGCTGAATATAAATTATCAAATACACACATACAGTGCCACTGTTAACATAAATGTGCATGTAAAAACAAATTCTACAAGTACAAGGAGTGACACCAAAATATTAGTTTTACTCTATTTTTTTAATGTTTCAGACATTTTAATTCTGATTACTATCCCACAGGATCCCTGTTAGACCTCTCATTATCTGCAAACCTACACAGCGCTGGATTTAATTAGCTCCTTTTGAAAACTACATTGATTCAGCAAGTGAGAAATGGATTTGCAAATCAATGTATTTCTTTTTCCCCTTCAGAAAGTCAATCAGTCTTGTAACATAAATGTTATTTCAAAATTATGTATCCAAGGAATGAAATTAGAGAGACCTGTACCCCACAGAAAGCTGTTGAAAACCAGTGTCAGACATCCAGATCTACTTGCTTTTGAGGTAATAGTTTCCACATTAATGGTTTCCTTTGCACTGACTGAACTACAAGTATCCCGAATTTGAGACTTTCAGTAAGCAACAGTTTGGTGGATTGCTGACAAAATGTGCAGTGTATTCTCAGAAGAATTTTTAACATCAATACGCTGCAGCAACAAGTACTTCACACATGCTTTTTCAGCTGCCAAAACAGAAAAGTGTCAATGTTCTTACTGCTAGTAATGGGGGCTGGGAAAGGCAAATGTATTATTTATGCAAATGTATACAATAAAGCTGTTTGAAAACACTTCAAACAATTGTGCTTTCAGTTGTTTCTTCAGAAAAAATATGTCATTATAAACTTTTTAAATTATTTTTTCCATTCTTTAAAAAAGGTTATTTAGAGAAAGTTTTGTGGTTTTTTTTTTTTTCCAAAAGAAAGTGCAAACACAATAAAAGTTTTATTCTCAAATTTTCACTTTAAGACTCCATTTCCTTCTGCTCTACTTTTTTTTTCTGCTTTTAACCAGTGGAACAAAATGGTGAAGAGTCATAAGCAACCAGGAGAAATCCCAATTCCACAGGAACTTTAGTGATGTTTTCTGACCTCTACCAGTTAGAAAGTGTAATAATTTGTTGGAAAATTTATTCCTCAAGAGCCTGCAGGGCCCTGGGAAAGACTGAAGGAGAGGAAACCCACTGCACAGAGGGACCTGGCAGCAGCAGACCAGCCCTGCTGCCCCTTACACAAGCTTTTCTCCAATACAAGAAAAGGACTTACAGGATGGACACATTTATGCAGCCAAAACAATGCCCCATGTCATGTTGAACTGCTGCACGTGCCTAAATTAACATGTCAAGTATCACATACATATATGGCTTATGTTGGCAGGGAACTGCTTATCTCTACTGAGTCTGTTCTGGGGTCTACAGTGAGCCCACTGGATGCAGGAGGACACGAGAAATCACTCATGCTGTGCAGTGGCTCTCCTAAGGTGCAGGTGTAACCGATACCACTGGATTTGGGAACCTCACCATAAAACCTCAATATTTACATCTGAGGTCCCAGGATGTAAGAATATATCAGCAAGATGCATTATGGGATATTTAGACTGTTTGTGGTAATAAGGTGCCGATTCAGTTGACCAATACTTAGTGCATGGGCTAGTGCTCTCATCTGATATAATAAACACTTTTCTCCTCAGGCACAAAAAAATGTAGGTTGCGTAGGTGTCAGTATTCAAGTTACAGACTGAAGAGGAGACAAGAAAATATTTGGCCCGCCGAATTTACGCCCCCTGTTTTCACAGTAGTACTGACTGGTAGAAGTTAAAGCAATGGCAGTGGGCGCTCTCAGACCATCATTAAAGCCTGGAAAAAATCAAGGTACAATTGTTGTAGCAGAGATCTGGCTGCTCCAGATGAAAAAAAAAAAAAAAAAAAAAAAGGACCTCTAATTGTGCATATCCTTTAAATGAAACAAAACCTAATTCATTTTGTCCCCACTTTAATCTTCCTCTAGCTTAGTCAGCTGCCTGCCCACACACAGCTCCAGCTTCCTCTCTCATCATGGTGATGTCAGAAAGATGGATTTTCTTCCGGGAGCCAAATATTCCAGCAGAGTAGACAAGCTCGCCTCTGGAAAAGCGGCGGAGGCACTGGCCAGACACAACACGCTGAGCCAGTCCTGCAAAAGGCTGAAGCAAAAGCACGAGGAAGATAAAGCACGATCCAGCCTTTTGCTCTAGGTGCACCAGCGAGGATAGATAACACAAAACATGGTTGTGGCTACTTGATCATAAACAGCAGAATGGAGACTGGGAACGGACACCTTAACACATGGTAAAGTAAAACACAATATCTCACACTAAGGGTCTACTGATCATTTTTCCCAGTAGGCAAAAGCTTGGTGTAAATCTTTGGGTTTCTTCTGCAAAAGGAGATGGAGAGTGAGAAATGGGAACAAGGCCACGCTAGCAAGCTAATAACTCCCTCCTTTGCACAAACACATATAGCCAGATATCACTAAAGACAGCTTGAACACAGGCAAATCTGCCAGACCAGCACTGAGATATTCCTGTCTCAGGACCAGCTTGAGACATAAACAAGACAGGACATTGCTCAGGGCTGTAAGCCACTCAGAGCTGGCAAGAAAGGTCCTGCTGCCTGTTTTGTCTGCATGAGAAAAGGGGTGACTTGGGTCCGACTAAGAGTCTGGTGATGCCCCATCTCCAGCTGCTTGCTGGGGTGCAGGAGCGGGCCAGCACCTGGCAGGGACAGCAAAATACATTTTTGATGGCATTTCTGGGGAGCCTCAAGCACCGCCTGGCAGATCCGCAGCAGAAGGGTGTGCACATCTGAGGTCTCTCCGAACACAATGTGCAAACTCAAATAATAAAGGCTTTGTGTCTGCCCAGCTCTCCTTTTAAATGCTTATTCCAGGTATAATAGGCATTTAGCCTCTTTCTTGAATCATAAACATGATTCAAATCCCAGAGAGTCTGTGCTTTGTAAAACAGCTATTCCCAGACAGGAGAGAGCAGAGAAGTGGGAAGCAGCACCAGTTGGATGAAGCCTTTAACATAGAAACTACCTGGTACTTATTACTACTGAGCTTATTATGATGCGAGAAGGCAGAAACATAGGAATTTGGATAATCTGAGCAACTGCAGTGAGATGGGGAAATTCTGGATGCAGACATGGTCAGCAGCAGTCAGTGGCCCTTCACAGCTCTCAGGCGGTGCACACAATGTGGACACCCCACTAGATCTCACCAGTGGCACACTTTCACTCCACTCCTCCTCTCTCTCTCTTCCATCCCTAGGCTACACGCAGACAAGAAGTCTCTAAATGGGTGCTTTGAGGACAGCAGAGACCCATGAAGCCCTCCTGGACACCCATGGGAGGTGATTCCCAGACAGCACTGTGAGGTTCAGCACAGCAAGGAAACTCCATCATCAATGCAGCCCACCCCACCTAACAGGCAAAGGCAAAGAGCAGCCTGGCTTTTCCTAGCATGCAGCAGGAATACCTTGTCTCCTCGTGTTCCCTTTTCTCCTCTTTCTCCTTGTAGACCCTAAAAATAAAAAGCAAGAGATTATAAAGCTCAATCAAAATCAAGGCATAGTTATCTCCTCTAATTAGCCACCAAATCTCTGTGCACGTCTGCACAGTCTATTCAAGTGAACCTCAAGGACATTCTCCGTGTTACCAGACCTCAAAGTTGGCCACAAGCGTGGTCTAAGCAGACTTACAGAGCAGGCATGACCTGCGGGCCCAAGAACGTCTGTAATATTATATTGCCTGCAGACACACAACCCTCCTGCCAACAGCAGTGTGGAGGGACAGGGAACACACCACAGCTGCAGATGGTCTGGAAAACAACCAATGCTCTGCATTTTTCATGTTGCTCATAAACAATGAGGACTTAGGTAGAGGACGGTACTGATGGAAAAACCTATCGCATAAACAAGCAAGAATGCCCATTCCTGGTGGTTTTGGATGAGGTAGCTAGGCAGACAGCAGGTACCTCTGAGAACTGGCAAATGCTAGATAATCCCTGTCCTGAAGGCCCAAGCATATTTTTGAGCTCTGAATCCAACAGCAGTGTTCATCTGGACTGCATAATTCATCTCCTCCCAGGAACACCAGAACCATTTGCTGGGGCTTAGCTTGATGAAAGACAGTGATGCTAACACAGGCAATCGACTCAATGGGCAGGAACAGATTTCACCTTCCCCTGGCACGGCAAGCACCTTGTATTTTACCTTTATTGTAGCAACTGAGCAACCAACTAATAGCTACAGGCAGATGAATATGCTCAGTCAGTAGTGAACTCTCTAAAGCTGCCAAAGCTTAAAATGTTTCTTATTCCAATAATACCTTTGTATTTAAACTTCAATTTACTTTATAGCGGAGGCTTACCTCCAAGCTAATGAGAGCTACATGTCTGAGTTTATTCGGTCCTTAGGATGATTTAGATAATTAAGATTTTCAGATTTCAGGCTATGGTTGACTGTGAGCAAACTCTGTACAGACCTATCCATCTCTAACAGCCCAAACCAAGCCTGCACCGATTCCCACACTGCAAAGAAATAACCCTACTATTTCCAAAAAGCAAATAGCAGGAAGTTTAAAAATATGACTCCTTTAATGCACTAATAACTATGAGTAGATGATTATTGCCTTGCTCCTTCCCAACAGCCCAATCCAAATGGCAGTCTTATGATAGAAATGGATAGGACCTTCAGTAATAGTGCATCACGTGAGTGCTTTGCTTCTCACACAAAAAGGAGACTCAAGGAGCAGGAAGGAAGTGTTCTCATAGCTTTGTCCTTTTATCTCATTAATACTGCAAGAATCTATCATATGGGCAGGTAATGCCACCCCCATATTAATTTCATCATCTTCAAGCCTAATACAATTCAGCCTTAGACTGTACAGGGAAATGGCATGCACCTGTCAAGGAAAAAAGTGCTCAAGCTCTTTTGGACACGTTGGACCCCTTTGTAGTGAGTTGTAAAGTAAGTCCTCAGCCAGCTCAGGGAAATCTTTCAGTGCATAAGTACATCTGGTATGTCACTAAAGTGCACTGATGTACAGTCATATAGAATCATAACACAGTTTGGTTTGGAAGGGACTTTTGAAGGTCACGTAGTCCAACCCCCTGCAACGCACAGGGACATCTTCAACTAGATCAGGTTGCTCAGAGCCCCGTCCAACCTGACCTTAAATGTTTCCAGGGATGAGGCATCTACCACCTCTTTCGGTAACCTGTTTCAGTGTTTCACCACCTGCATTGTAAAAAATGTCTTCCTTATATCTAGCCTAAATCTACCCTCTTTTAGTTTAAAACCATTACTCCTTGGCCTGTCACAACAGGCTTTACTAAAAAGTTTGTCCCATCTTTCTTATAAGCCCCCTTTAAGTACTGGGAGGCTGCTATAAGGTCTCCCTAGACCTTTCTCTTCTCCAGGCTGAATAACAGCAACTCTCTCAGCCTGTCCTCATAGCAGAGGTGTTCCATCCCTCTGATCATTTTTGTGGCCTCCTCTGGACCCACTCAAGCAGGTCCGTGTCTTTCCTGTGCTGAGGATCCCAGAGCTGGACACAGTACTCCAGGTGGAGTCTCACCAGAGTGGAGTAGAGAGGCAGAATCCCCTCCCTCGACCTGCTGGCCACACTTCTCTTGATGTAGCCTAGGATACAGTTGGCTTTTTGGTCTGTGAGTGCACATTGTCAGCTCACATCCAGCTTTTCATCCACCAGTACCCCCAAGCCCTTCTCGGCAGGGCTGCTCTCAATCCCTTCATCCCACAGCCTGTACTGATAGCAGGGGTTGCCCAGACCAAGTTGGGTCCTTAAATCTCAGAAAATCCAATCAGCCTTTGCAACACCAGTTTAAAGGCTGCCTCCATAATTACCAAGGTGAAACCACAAGACAGAGATGCTAACTTGATAGAATCTGATTTATCTTGGTCTTGCTGTCTGTTCATTCAAGGCATGTTTGTCCCCTGAGCCCAAAGGCTATTCCCTGACAGTTTTGAAAATATGATTGGAAACTTGCTGAGTATTTTTTCTTGGTGTTATGTTGAAGTTTTTGAGCACCATATAAATGGTGCACCAACACAGACCAAAGCAATTACATTACAGTGGAAGCATTACAAAATCACCAGGTGTTATCTCAGTAATAAAGTAATTTCTACTGACATCTCTTTATCCTGGCTACAGGTCTGTTCTCATTTAAAGAAGTCAGAAGAAACTCAATGAAGTCAAGAAAATGTCACTATTTGGACATAGTACAGGTAAGTGGTCAGACATACCCTATATTGCTTAATAATAAAAAAAAATATATAGATGGACAGAACACACTGAAAAAACAGAGGAAGGTTCTAGACTGGTAAAAATTTTACAAGAGCCTTGACTTACCGGTGCACCTACGTAGCCTTTAATTCCTGGAGGACCCTGTTTTCCCTCGGATCCCTGGCAAGTAATTGAGATACAGTAAAATACCAGAAACTGTTTCACATATAAGACCAAGAATAAAATCAGTTATTCAGAAATGTAAGTTGCACTCCTGGGCTCACAGGGGGCTGTTGAGGCTTCTTGACTCTCAGCACTGACACAGAGAGCAGTGTCTGACTTTCCATCTACTTACCTTAAGTGACACCCCAATGTTTTTTTCTGTCCCCAGTGCTCAGACATTATCAAGTTTTATCTTTCTTTCAGTCTTGCCCTACACAAAGGTGAACTGTCCCATGCAAGTTCCTCTACAGGTTATTTCAGAAGTTTTAGCAACATCAGTTGTTGCCTGCCTGTTGTGTGCAGGGTGACTGAGCCCTGTCTTGGCTCCTGAACACAGTGTTGGTGGAACAAAGCACAGGCATACATTGTTGCAAATGTTGTAGCAAAGGCCATATCCCAGCATAAATGAACCACAGATTTCAAAATGTTATATATTTTGAAGATTAAATGAAAAGAAAGAGATCAGAACTATATTCTCCTATGTTTATTTTCAGTATAAGTGGGAGAAATACAAGGGGATCAGGTACATTTCAGCAGTCCTTCAGCTGGTTGCACACTGACTCTCTCCCTGGAGAAGGTAAACTGAAACAGAGAGCACTCTCACTGTGTGCTTTTCTGTGTCTTACAATGCCTGCAAATGGTCTGAATCCTCAGCTGAACAGGCTCAGCCCTCAGAGCCATCCTATGGAGACAGCCTGGGCCTGAAAATTTGACCATGAGAACTGGTTTGGCATCCTATATAATCTATTTGACTAATTATATTCTTACTTATCTCACTTCCCTTTCCCCCCTCCCCTCATCTGGTTAACTCCTGTATTGGGTAGCTGTAGTGGATAAGGCTTCAAAAGAGATCAAGGTTTCATTTTTAAATCATTTCTACATTTCATATTAATAGATGTTTTTTATTTAAAAAGAGATAATTAAAAATGCAAGATGTGTTTGCAATGAATTATTAGCAGAACTGACACTTTTTTGTCGCAATGCAAGTGCCCAGGAAGCTGGTCATGTCACACCACTGTTTACACTTGCCTTAGCCCAAATGACATTGTCATTTGGAGCAGTCAGTTAAGCACTGACTTGGCAGACTGGCTGGAATGTACTTGGCTAGTGTTTCACCACTGCTTTACGGAGAGCATTGCCAAAACTGTTCCTTCCCTCTGCCAGAGAGGACTTGACTTGTTAAAGCAGATAAAGCTGATCCCTGAAGCTTCTGAGCAGCTCATCAGCCCAGCTGTAAAGTGGTTGAACCTGTGCTAAGTTTGCAAGCAAACCACATGGCAAACTCAGGAAGGGGGGAGATTCACAAACAGGTTAAGAAGAGCTGGGTTTAAGCACAAGTAAAGGTGGCTCTGGGATCTCCACATCAGGCATCTGAGGACCTCTGCAAAGCAAGAAGTGGTGCAACTCCTCTAATGGCAGAGGGAGAGCAGCATGCACTTAAATCTCTCCCTTCAGCCTGCAGAAAAATACTACTATCAAAGTCTAGGCAAAGCCCCTACAGAAACAGAGGCCAGCTCCAAGTTGTCCAAATTATCAAAGTCCAACTCAGTACCATTACATAAAACATGGTTATAATACTCAGCAAAAGTTATAGCTAGAGAAACTGGGTTTGTCTGGACGAGAAGACTTGCTGATCCCACTCGAGGTCTGTGCTGAGATCATGTCTGGTAAACCAGAGAAGTATGAGACCTTCGACAGCTGAAGCAAACAAGGAAATTTGTCAAAATGAAACTCTTACCTAATGCTTTATATTTCAAAGGCTTGATTTTTTCCCCTCTCCCTGTTTTTTCTATCAAGTGCAGATAACTCAGTTCAGATGGAAATGCTATAGCTATGTCAGTGCCATAGCAGTGATAGCCACAAAAAATTTCGTTAACCTTTTATTAAAGATACAGGAAAAAAAAAAAAAAAAAAAGAAGGAAAAGGTCGAATATTTGTTGCAGAATTTTATAGGCTAAAAGGCCTGGTCTCAAAAATTCAACCTTTGTTTCACTGCTACAATATACAGTGAGGGACCTGGGCTATGGCCTTTTTTCTCTGGACCCACTTACCATTTAAATTAACCTGCCAGGTCCCACATACTTATGTGGGAGGTTTCTCCACTGACCAGTGGATGTTTCTTGCCATCTCAGCCCACCATGGCATGTTCCATAACCAGAAGCTCCAACACTTATTAGCACAAGGCTGACATTGACAGCTCTTCTTTGCTTCCACCAGCTCATAGCCAGCAAGATCATACATCCTTCTTGGTGAGAAATGAAGTTTACCCACCAAGTTTGATGAAAAACAAAAAAAAACACAAACACCAAAAACCCCATACATTTTGATGATGAAGACACTGAGCTAGGAACAATCTCCCCTGGAGACTTCACTGAGCAGCAAAAGCAGTAAAACCAGGGATGACATACCGAGGCCATTTCATTCCTGTAACCCATACATGCACTTTAATGGGCTCATCATCTGTTACGGTACCTCTGTGGATTGAAGCCCTATTACCAGAAGACTGTAGGACCCTTATCTGTGCTACTGGAAGCTTAACACAATTAATGAGGTCTGTAAAAGCTGCAAGTCACCACCTTCAAAGAAGTTCTGGAAATTCCCACTGAGGCAAAAGACTGGAAATCCCTCAGTCAAGCACATAAATAGGGGGCTGAATTTCCTGGGGTGCACATACAGCTGCTGAGTGTGCATTGCACTTGCCTGGCTTGATGCAAATCAAGATGGATTGAGCCAGGAAGGACCACAACCCAATCAACCAGAGAAACTGCAAGGTGGCTCTCCATGGAGCCTGTGGTAGTGCCCAGAGCCACTGTATTGATGCTGATGATAAAAATAAAAATACGTGATCTGGCATAAAACAATCATTACAACAGTAATTGTAGATGTGACCTCTCTGCCAACTCCGCCCACCTCTACAGATCTCATTCCACACTGGTGAGGTCGTTGGGCTTTATGCCAGGGAGTAAAGGAGTGTGGATTCATATTTTAAAGCCCTGTCATCAAAGTCATGATTGTTCCTTAAAACATCTCAGGCCAGAATCCAGCTCAAGGACACTGCATATAGCCAGCGCATTCACTGAGGTAAATAAAAGTCACTGAAAGCACATGATCATTTTATATTTAGCCATTGTAGCTGAGAGGCTGGGGTTAGCCAAGCTCACCTCTTCCCTGAGAGCACTTGGCACTGTCTAGTCAGATGTCTTTAGGTCCAGCCCCACCAGCACCTATCCTGCCCAGCACACAGTGCTGAACTTCTATTCAGCATTGTCTCCTTACTTGGCTGAACTATATGTGCCCGATGTGAGAAATACAGAGCATTTCCCAGGATCAAGCCCTCCTGGAAATAGATGTAGATGCCTCATTTCAGCTTGGTTTGTAAAAGCTTTTCAAAGCAAGGGTGAGGAACTTCATACCACGAGGAGCATCATATAGTCTACTGGTTTGCAATTCCACTACAGGAAACATGTAGGACAGAGAGAAAATATGTAAATAGATATTTATACGATAGAAGAAATGAAGCTGACAGGCTTTTGTGCATGAGGAATCCAGCTCATTTCATCCACTCCCAAATCCCACTGAAGGAGAAAACAATATCCAGAGTGCCTCCACTTAGTTCAGCCCAGCCCTGCTTTGCAGCTGTCATTTATCCCCTGCTGAACATGTTGCCATGCAGCTTCCACAGTCAACCCCTTCGTGTTGCTGAAGGCAATATGGCTCCCACAGAGAACCGTGGGATGGCTGCCAAGTATTTCTGCTAATCCACAAGCACACCATTAGTTCCAATACCCTCCGGAGGAGACTTTAGGAAATGATGAACATTTCCCTCTATGAAAAGAAAAGACATTTTGAAGAAAGGGCCTCTCCATAGCTGAGGAGCCCAGAAGGACCTATATAAATTAAATGCTTCATTAATTTAATTCTCTCTAGACAGAGCCAAGTGACAATCAGGACTACATCTGGAAAGGTGTTCAGGTACTTAACTCCTATTTGAGGACAAAGGCATCGGTGAACTCAGTGGGAGGTTTAGATGACTAGATATGGCTCTTCCAGGAAGATGTGGTGCTCAAAGGTCTTTGCTTGTACAGGAACAGAACTGGGTGAAGTAAATCTGGGCAATCGGTCTGTTGGCCTTGCAGCACCTTTCATAGGCTAAGCTAAACTTGCTGTGCATGATGCCCCTGAAAACACACTTGTCAATCTAGTGTGCCATCTTATTTTTGTGTTATAACAACAAGACTGAAACTACCTGAGGGGTAGTTATCCCCTCAGTAACCAGGGAACAAGGCAAGGAGAGTTGAGACTTTGAAAGGAGGTTAAAGAATTGCTCATGAGAAGGGCTTCAGAATTTAGGCACATTTTTGACACAGCTGGTCTCACCAGATCTCCATTTAGAAGCACCTTATTTGAAGAAAACCCAGTGGTATAAGCATTGTCTCAAGTTCTGTATCATTATGCCACTGTCTACTGGTGCAAAAGTAAAGCTCCCAAAACAGGCAGAAACATCCAAGCCAGGATCTCTCCATGATTAGTTTATTTTTCCAGTTGTAGAGTAGGGATAATAATTCTCATCTGCATTTTTGTGAGAGTTGGGAAGGCTTACTGAAGACATGAAGCAAGGCTTATGTGCCCCAAAACATGTTCTCTCCACCTTCTCCAGCTATGCTGTTGATTGAACAAAAAGTATTTCTTCTTTTTACATACCTTGCCTAATTGCTGATACCTTAGCAGAGTCCTGATGAAAATGAGCATTTTGAGTTTCTTCATTCACCAGTGAGAATATCAAAAGTCATAAACAAAAAGTAATTCAAGCAATCCACACATATAAAAAGTCAATTAAAAAAATGCCCGCCCATGAAAAGAAGAAATGGAAAGCTTACCTTTGGACCTGCTGGCCCAGGCAGTCCAAAAGCTCCTGGCTGTCCTGCTTCACCCTGCAAGTAACAGCAATATCAGTGGTAAATGCTAATGCTTTATATATAAAGGCTGCGATGGCTCAAAACAGTCATTACATACAGCTTTAGAAATGGAAGTTCCAATATCTACAGTCCTGAGTACCATTATCCAGGGATCTGAAAGTTTGCATTGTGCTTTCTTCGCAAAAAATAAAAGCAGGAAGAGACAAACTGAAAACTGAAGCGGATATTTATCTGCTCTTCAAACACAACCACCTAAGTAGCGAGAAATTAATTCCCTAAGTTGTGAACAGCTTGCACTGACTACAGTCTGCAAACATGGATTCCTTGGAGATAACATGATGTATTTGTTCTTGAATAGTGACCTTTCAGTGCAATAAACACATCCTATAAGAAATTCTGCAAGCGCAAGTATGTCACTGTCCAATCCCAGGCCATGCCACATGTGATGTGATGGAGTTGCATCAGTTCTGGAAGCTGTACTGGAAAACTATCACAGTTTTTCCAAAGAGGGACAAGTGTGGCACAAAGCAGAAACAGGATGTAAGTAACAGGAAAAAAAACTTTTCTGCTGTATATCACTACTTTTGTGTATGCCTGCCCTTCCAAAGTCCTTTCCCCAAGTTCCTCCCCAGTCGCCACCAAATGACTGCCACAAAGGGACAGTGAATGAGATGATAAAGTTCCACCATCGGGATGAAGATAATTCAAAGGCATGGTGATCAAGCAGGGGAAAGGACGGAAAGCTCTAAACCACACATATAAGAAACTGGAAAAGGTGTTTGTGGTTTTATGCTTCAACTGTAGTCCTCTTAAAGGCAATATTTGGTATGCTGCATTCTTCTGTGAGCTAACCCTGCACCTCTTCCTTTGCTCTTAGCTTTTAGCAGTGCACAAGAGGAGTTCACGTCCTTGCTTCTGTGACCAAGTCACCTATTTCTCTAACCCCTGTCTGTTGTAGAAACGCAAGATAGTCCCCTGCACCCCATGCCATCTCCACTATCTGATGACTCTTTGCCAGACTTAAAACAAACGGCCAGGCTCTGCAGCTGCAGCTATTAACCAACACAGCCGCAGCAGCGGGTCCCAAACCACAGGCTGCCACGACTGCCCCGCTTCCCATCTTAATGAATGGTAACAGAGCTGTCCCAAGAGCCTCTCAGAATGGCTAATCCATAGGACACCTGCCATCGCTGCAAATGTGCGAGGGAGAGTGTTGAGGCTCTTAACCTCCTACCATTTGTTTTTGCTGCTCCTAAAATGGCCATACAAATCCCCAAGACATATTCCACTCAATATAGATTGATTTCCACTGCCTGCCTTGCACTGAAAAGCAAGGATTACACGGGAGGAACAAAAAGGCTTACGGCTTCTCCTTTTGCTCCATCCTTCCCAGGGGGGCCAGGTAAGCCCAGGGACCCCTGTAACAACAACAGAATTCTCATCAGCACAATATTAACACCCATTGTAAGTGCAAGGACTTGAGTAAAGCATCAAGACAAGAATAAGGAATGAGGACAATCATTTCAAAGCAAACATTTATTTACAGTCTCTGGAGGAGCTGCTGCTGACATTAACACACTATGGTCGACTGATGAGCTGTTAATGAGAAACTAGGCACCCCTGGCCACTTAAATGAGTTAAGAATAAATTAATATAAAAGCTCTGCAGCTAATTAGATACTAACCCTTGAGTCATCTTAATACCCTCTCCCCTCAGCCTCTCTGTCCACCATTCCATTGCCTCAAAAAACTGGTGTTTTGTAACTAAATACTAATTTTATTTTATTCTTTTTTTACTCCTTGCTTGTACAGCATCCATCCCAAAGCTCAGAAACCTCTAGGCACAGCTATAATGCACATGAGTAATCAGCCTAAAAGCAAACAGAAAAGAAGCCTTTGAAAAACTCAAGCAGTCCTCAGGAACTACCCTGGCCACCAGGATGCAGGTCTTAGAGCTGTGAACGTACAAAGCTGTAGAAAGCAAAGAAACAGAAAACCAGGCACCACGTTTTAAATCTTCCTATGCACCAGGACAAAAGGAACTAAATATGTTGAGGTTGGCAGCACCACAGCTAATGGGGACTGAAGCAAATGAGGGGAAAAGGCAAGTTTTGCTGCATGCAGCTGGCAATGTAAAGAACAAATAAGAGAATGGAAAGACAATAGACACACAACAGGCAAGCCAATGTGCACAGTGAGGAACTGGCTTGGTATTTTTACTTCTAGGCACTGCAGCACTTTCTTTTTAAGTGTATTGTAAAAAAGGCTCAAATGAGAAACAGACATGGGCACTGCAAACTGTCACGCTGGGCTCCGATTAAACTGAGCTGGTTTGCTGAGTATTACTTGGAGGAGGATCTTGCCTTGCAGTCCTGAACATTTGTTATTTCACAAGAGGTGGAAAAAGTTTAAATTCCTAAAATCCCTCCTGTAAATGTTGTTTAAGGCATATCTAACAAATGTGTCCAAAGTAAATGCTAGTTGACAGAGCAAGCTTGGTGCAGGATAATTTTGTTTTATTTTCTAAAATAATGACACAGTAAGCAGATAGAGATTATCTGAATCCAAAAGTTATTATATTTGGTGCAAGAAAGGACATGATAATCTTTGGCCTTCCATGTCTTATGTTGAAGAAACACTGGTGCTTCTGTCTGTGGAGGCATTAGCACTGAGTTCTGTTCTGTTTCATTCTTCTACTCTGTTTTGGAGTTTTACAATGTTTACACAAAGTCCATGCCCTTGAGTTCTCCACACATTTGTCAAATGTGGATGAGCATCATGAATAGGTTTAAAGATTTTAAGGTGCAACTTGCTGAAAAATAGTATAACAGCATAGTCTCCTTTTCTTAATACCTTGTTAATACAAAACAAGAAAACAGAGGTAAAACAAAAGACTTAAAAGAGGGTCTGTTTTCATTAGCCTTCCACAATAGTTTAAACTTAACTTTTCACAGTATAATTAATGAAGACTCGGACTTACTTTTTCTCCTTTATCCCCTTTCAGTCCAGGAAAGCCAGGAGGACCTTCTTCACCCTAAAACACCAATGGAAAATATACCTCATATGAAATGCCATATGATTCTGTGGTATATTTGTGTACTTTAGACAGCACAGTTTTCACCTGTTGAGAGTTGAGGCCAGCTTCTCCACCTTGCTGTACTGATGCTGTTCTCAGTCACCTGTAACTTGCCCATATTTGAACAGGTTCATTTTCAAATTTCCATTCTTCCTCTGGCTGATCCCTCCTTTCCCTCCTTTTTTGTAAACACCATCCAAACCCAGCCTTTTTCCAAGAACAAGATTAGAAACCTATACTTGTTAAATAAATTTGAAGCATAGAAACATTTAACTGAGAAACTCTCATGTTGCCACATTTCAAAGCACAGGGACTCAAAATTTGGCATGGCCAACTTACTGCCATGCCAAATTTCCAATAGCATGGAAATTTTTGGAAAAACACAAACATGGGAATTTTTTCCCCTTTACCTGCTCATATCAGTCAAAAATGTAACCTTGGAAGCTAATCCATTCAGGCCTTATCAGTAGGTACTTCTCATAGTCAACAGCTAACTTCACCAAAGATTTAGAGCCGGTTTCAGTCAGAGTTCTGTGAACAGAGCAGGACTATGCCCGTTGCTGTGGGGTACTTGGCTGTGATCCAGCAGCCTGCCTATGTCTGTCCTGCATGTTCGTGCTCTGACTGATGGCACCCAGGTTCCAGCATTGCTGGGTTTTACAGGAGGTGTGGCATGAGTCCTTCAATGGACTGTTACCAGTGCCTCTGCTACCTGAAACAGTGGACATCCATACGTGGGATGTAAAGCCACTAGCATTGCTGGCAATTGATGTGCCACAAAGCAAAGCTAAGTGACTGAGAGATTTTTCCCCACCTGCTTTTGCAAAAATGTAAGAACATAGAAGAATCCTATTGAAAGAGCGTTAAAGTGGCTAAGCAGTTGATGCACAAATTTCTAAGTTGCCTGTATATACATATGGACTACTACAGATTTAGATAAATTCAGGACAAATTCTGCCATTCTCAGTCTTCTTTGTGGTGTTTGTTTCCTGCATGAGTAGTCCAGCAGACTTAGATGGATGTATTCCTAGGGCAAGGTTCTAGTCAATGTCAGACAGTATGACAAAATCTGGACTTATTTATTTCTAGGTATATTTGGCACTTAAAGGTTAATAAAAGACAGTATCTGGAAAGTTTCTATACTGTATATGCAAATTGAAGTCATTAGATACTTTTATAATCACATTTCTTGCTAACTGAACCTTCACGAAGCACTCTGTCTAGAATTTGCAATGCAGCTAGTGGTAAAAATCAGATCTGCTGTATTTGAATGGCTCCCTAATGAGACAGAAAACCCATCAAATAGCAAATGTGATTTTTAAGGAAATCGTTTGCTCTAAGAGGTCAATATAACTTGAAGGAACTGCTGTTCCATGGCAAAGTGTGCACCATAGGTAGGAGAACAATTTGTGTCTTTTCTATGCAAAGTAAGAATATGGTTAATTAGCTTCTTTTCTTCCCCCCCACCCCATGAAGGAGCAACTCCTTGCACAGCTGAACAAATTAATCAGAGCATCAGTCAATAAGTTTGATGCACAGCACTCAGAGTCATTCATACTGGACCTTGTGAGGTTTCAAGTCCAAACTCCCACTCAAAGCATCATCAACAGTGAATTCAGAGCAAGTTGTTCAGCGTTTATCCAATTTGGTGTTGAAAATCTCCAACACTAAGGTTACCTCTTTCCCCACATACAAACGGAAACTTGCTTCCTAGGCCAATAGCATCCCAGGAAGAGAAAATGGCTTTTTGTTTTCCCTTTTTTTTTTTTTTTTTAATTAACTAAAGCAGTGTGATTTTATCCTTTTGACTTTTAACAGATCTCAGGCAGCTGCCTACAAAGAAGTGAAGCCCAGAGCAGATCCGTTGGCCCTCACAGCCAAGAGGCTGCATGGGCATTTGCAGGAATGTGCCCAGCTTGGTGACCATCCGTGCCAGAGACAGCTGGTCAGCCTGGACTGCCACCCACTGACCAGGGTCACCAAGCAGGGAAGAAGGGCTTCAGAAATGCACCGTGCTCTGGGAATACATGATCCAGCAAGGCCCAGCATTACAAGGAGCTCACTAAAGACATTTTCTTCACCCGTTTCAACTGCCATCACCTCTGTCCTGCTGCATAACCTGAAGCACCACATGTCACACACCAGCCTGGCACAGAGCTGGAAATAAAGCTACAGAGTTTTGCCTGCTTGCAGTAGAAATCTTCTAGTATTCACCAGCTTTAGCAGTTCTTCCCAAAGGAGAAAACTGCACAGAAGCAACCTAGGCTCTAGAGACAGGTTTAACATCTCCTGGGGAACCACCACTGAGCCCCACCAGACTACAGAATGGAAAGGGCTGCTACTTCTGCTCATTCCACTGAACCCCCATTAACCCTGGTCAGATGCTTTGTTTGCCTCACTGAGCAGAAAAACCTGTCAGGCTAAGGGTAGGTTCAGCAGATGTTTGAGCCTTAGTAAAAGTACAAGAAGAGACTGTGTTGCCTGTGTCAAAATGCTCACGTTCACGAAGTAAACTGCGTAACCTACAGGAGTGAGCAGCAGAAAACAGCAGAAAGCACAAAAGCATCGGTGCTGCTGTTCTTGCATAGTGCCAAAGTAGCTGTGACAGACAGGGATGGAAAAGCATCCAACAGCTTGCACTCTCAGCTCACAGCCACTTGCCAAAACCCCCACAGAGGATGCAGCTAACTGGATCAGAGTCCTCTTGCCAGAGCAATTTACTTCATCAAGCAACTTTTTTTTTTTTTTTTTTAACTACCTAACCTCATGAACTGCATTGCAGAACAATCACCTTTTCACTTGCCCACCAGATTTTTTTCATCAGGTAAAATCCCAAGCATCGTGCTCAGCATGTTTCTCAGACCTAGGGGCGTGCTGGTGAACCCAAAAGGTGTCTGTTCCCTCCCCTCAACCCCTCCAGTTAGGTCAGTTGGGTTAGCAAAAGAGCTCACCTCTCTCTCCAGCATTTGTGGATTGAGGGGCTCTGCCAGGGCATCTATCCTGGAAAACTCTCTCTAAAGCCAGGGAAAGTTGCAATTAGAGTATGACAAAATTGGCCAAAGAAGAAATCACAGGGGCCTGAAACAACATTGTTCAAGAGGAGTTCTTGCTGGGGAGGTTACAGCTCCAGAAATTAGGCTCAAAAGGAAGGCAGATGATTTTCCTGAGTGCCTTCCCTTTTCCAGACTCATGAGTGTGCTGTCTTTCTCTTATCCACTGGAAAGCCAGCCACTATGTTTAGTTTCATCCTCTGTGCTGCACAGCCAGTGGCCTTTAATTGAACATTTCCAACAAAGTTAGCAAGAGAATAAACACCTCCATTAGCTCACCGTTGACAAAATATTTGTCAAAAGAACCTAGATTTGGCAAGCTGCCCTCTGATCTAAAGCAACCAGAGGACTTTTCTTGCAATATGGTTGTGAAGTGCAGTTGGTCACACAGAAGCAGATATCACCGAGCAAGAGAAGCAGGAGGGTACTGCAAGCACTGAAGTTATATCCTGACACAGACTGTGAATATACAGAGGTTATGTAGTGCACAGGTAACTACATATTTCTACAAATGCCATTTTTTGCCTTTCAGTAGTTCTTCTACAATTATTTACTTGCATTACAGCAACGCCTCATTTGTTCCCTGCTTGGGTCACTCTGCTGGACACTGTATGAATAAATATTAAATGACAGTCACTACGCTCCATAGCTCAGTTTAAAACTGCAAGCAATGTGTAAATATAATACAGAAATAGCGGAGACAGAGAGACAGTGAAATAGCTGCCAAGCAGACATGGTCTGAAAGTGTGCTGGGCTGAAGGATCCAGGCACCACAGTGGGAAAATGGGCAGTCTTTGGCAGCTGGCATCAAGCCCTGGGGAAGAAAAGCTTATGGCATTCCTTGCACCAAGGCCAAACCTGGTTGTGGAACTGAGTGGGATAAAAATAATACTATATACCCACAGGCTGGCTGCATTCCCAGCTTCAACACAATGAGATTCTGGTGGTGACATGTAAACCACACCTATCTGTTTATGCCACACATTTCTACTGCCACCCATCTACTTTATGGATATCTGAACCTTGAAGACTGTCCCTTTCTGGAGAAACATCTGGATCAGAATAGGAAGGTAACAAGGACCAGGCTCTCCAGGAAACTGGGAAGAAGCAGCAAAGGCAGAAGAGGAGGGCAACAGAGTATAGTTTCTAAGGCAGCTTCCTTTAGGCTTAGCCAACACTTTCTGGAATAGTTTTATGCTATAGGTAAGGTGACCTATGGCTTTCTTGTCAATAGTTTTGTGGAAAAAAACTTCAATGTGTAGGTAGTTGTACCTGTGAGGAAGTGCATTAACAAATGTGGCAGCTGGGCTTAGGAAATTCCTAAAATACTGAATACTGCAAGCTCTAAGGATGTAGCACTAGACAAATCACTCTGAAAACTCCATCTTTCATTCCTCAAAGAATTGATATAAATTCTGCAAGCAAATTAGGAAGGTTTTCTGAGTCATACTAAAACAAAAAGCTTAGGCAGAATTCAGTAAAAAGGACAGAATTTTGAATTTGCTTGTATTTATTTTTTAATGGAAGTGCCAGAGCCACACAGAGGATACAGAGCAAGGCCTAAGCACTACTGTCCTTCCTGGGGGGTCTCAAAGCAGGGCTTGCATGGGTACATGGTCTGTCCAGATCCAATGGACAAAGGAAATGCCACATCATGAGGAAATTCAGAGCACAGGCAAATCTCAGCTGCTGCAGAGTAATGACATGATGAAGAATAAAGATACTCCCATTGTCTTCAAGTGTATTATCCATTAAAAATATAGAGGTGAGCTGGGGAAGTATAGACACACCCAGAGAGGTTTCTTTATCAGCTTGTGTACATCAGCAGAGTTATTCCATTTAGACAACTGAGCAAAGATACTGGTACGCCAAGGATCCGGGTACACCACTGTCACATGGATTTGCCAGATCACACCAGGCATAGGATAGTGATCCCTCCATGATCATGAAAGGTGGGGTTTTTTTTAAACTTTCCAAGACATGCTCATCATATGCACATATAGTTTAATTTATTGCATATCATCCAACAATTCACCTCACTTGGGTTATACTGAGCCTCACTGCCCCTCAGAATTGCCTGAACATTATGCATATGGTCTGTGACCAAATTATATCTACATCCCATGTATATCCTCAGATGGCTGAATGGAGATAACTATGAAATTACAAAGTGGATAACCTTAATTGCTAGATGATATGTTTCCTCAGAGTGGTAACAACTAATACAGTGATTTTGCCATATCCAGCCTCATAGCAGAATTTCTCTGAAAAGAAAGAGACCTACATTAGAGAAGGAAGGGATCTGCAGGTATATGGAAAGATACAGAGATACAACAATTCAGTATTACCTGCTCCTAGAGAGACATCAAAAGCACACAAAGGAATAATCCCTCAGTGTTGTTTTTAAGCAATCTACTCAAGTTTAACTGCTTTTCTTTCCTCCACTTGCAGCTCCTCAAGCAGCTGCCAAGTTTACAAATATTTCTTCCAACTCGAGAACAGCTGTAGCCTATAATCACATATTTTATTTCAAACTCTGGGTTGTGGCCTACGTTAATGGAAATGAGAGCAAACTAAACAAGAAAATAATGGGAAAAAAATCAGTCCAAAACACATGGTTAGATTCTCATTTTCCTGTCAAATTTGAGTAAATCACTGGACTTTTCCTTCAGCTTACAGAGAAGATGACAGAAGATAGATCATTCTAAGATCAATTCTATATATTTTATTTATTTTCTCTTCCAAACTGGTCTACACCTAACAAAGAAGTGCCACTTTTCTAATTCTAAAATGAAATCAAAATTTCTAACTCTATCACAAAACGTCAATAAAGGTGTCATTGGGAGACCTTCAAAAATCTGCCAAGCAGAACACCATGAATCATGCACTCAGCATATTGACAGCTGCGCAGACCGGGGGATCTATATTCAAGGTAGGAGACAAAATAGCAAGAGCTGAAGAGAAACAGAACAAAAGTGGCAAGATAAAATGGAAACAGAAGCAAAACTGAACTGTGTAGTGTTATTACTACTTCACCATTAACACACCCCTCTCTCCTTTGTTAATTAACTTCACAGCATCCCTGTGAAATGAGAAGGAAGTTATAGCAACTGTAATATTGCTTTCATCTCACGAGGGTGACAAGTCAGAGGTACAACTGAGCAGAAGACATATGGAAGGTCACAGTCTGGGACAAAGATAGAAACTCAAGATTTCTTGTGTCCTAAACCAGTGACCTAACCATAAGTTTACTCTTGCTCTTTCCTGGCTCTTTGGCCTGCATTTAATTTGGCAACCTGATGTTCACAAAGAATAAACTAGAAGACCATGGGTAGGTGGCCTACTGCTGGTCCCTGGTTACACACTAAACTGATTTCACTGTTTGATGAGAAAAGTGAAGGAGGACAGAAGAGGTGTAGCAAGTTGAGTGTGGTCTTCAGGTTCAAATGCCTGAGAAGATTTCCAAGAGACCACATGGTCTGGAAGGATGTAACATGTTTCTTTTCTAGGTTTTTCCATTCAGGAGCTACCAACTTGAGGAGGCTGAAATGAAAGATTTCACAACTTCGTCTCCAGCAGCCATACAAAATAAATATTTTCTTGAAAAATATTGTAAATTTTGTATTTGTCTTTTTTTAGAGTGATGAGGCAAAGACAAAGTTTTAATTAAAAGCCAGGGATGATCTGCAGATCATTTGAGAGATAGAGCTGCAGTAGATATATGTCACCCAGCTCCATTTTCAAAAGCTGCTGACCAGACATTCTCCAATGCACAGATGCAGGATTCTGTTAGCCTTACGATGCTAAACCCCTATTAATATGTTGGCAAAATTGACACCAAAACTGGCATTGTCTTCTGTTTCCACAAGAAATAAGACATTAATCTCAACTTGGAGTTCACTTTAGTTAATTCTAAGAAATGAAGAAAATCTCTGTTGGGTCTCTGTATTATATTCTGATTTAATAAACAGAAAGGTCATGTGGACAAGATACACAGGGGTCAGTAGAAGGTTTGGCTAGTCTATCAGGAAACGCAGTCCAGTATGCAGACAGCTGGTTAAATGATAGTTACAGGCATTTTTTTGTACTGCAAACATATCAAAGATCCATTTATTTAATGGATTGCATAGAAGTCAGTTGTCCCCCAAAGGTACAAATTCAGGAGACCTTGTCTTTCAAAGGTCTCTGAACCCTTGAACCTTATCACAAACATCATGGACACTACCATCTGACCCTTCACCATATGATCCTACTCACTGAATGTTCTTCTGGGGTGAGCAGGTGCATCATTTTTTAGGGATACGAACAGATACCTTTCTCTGAAGAAATCCAATGCTCCACCTTGGCATCAAAATGGTAAAACGTAAAACAAAAGGTAAAACAAAAGTTGTGTAGCAGTTAATTTGCAACATAGTCACTCATAAACCTGATCTAGGTCACTAGAGTTCAGAATAGCCAGGAAACATCCTAAAGACTTCAAAGCTGTCATTGGTGCCCAAGATCCTGTTCATTAGCTTCATACTAGTGGCATCACCACCGTGATATACCTTCACTCACTCTGTAAGGGATTTCTGAAGGACTGGGGTGGTCAGACACCTTTGGCAACTGTTCAACTGTTGGTTGACCTATAACATCAAGACTGGTCAAAGTGGAGTACAACTTGAAGAAAGCATTTAGTTTGCATAGAGCACAGGAGAGAACAGGGGGGAGCTGTTGGGTTTTAAATACTTTTGTTCAACAGCTAGAAGAGATGCTCAATTAGTTGCTGAATTCTTCAAATTAAGAAACAGTCAAATTGATTTCAGATCTATTTATGATTGAACATACTGATTAGGAGTCAAAAGATAACTGGAATCAGTTGGTCCCACAATTGCACTACACAGAGGAATAACCTGAGAAATAAACTGGACTACAATGGGTTGGATTCCAACCAGTAGTTCCTAATATTCCAGGTTTTTTTGTTTGCATGGTTGGGTCAAGAGAGTCCTCAATTAAAGATACATTTGTCAGTGAAAAACATACTAGCTCTGCTCTGAAAACTTCCTTGTCTCAAAGTACAAGCTGATGCTCCTTGCTGGCATCTGCCACTGCTCAAGATCAGACAAACAGCTTGCCCAGTGTTAGAGGGAAAGTGTTTATTGAAGTAGAAAAATAACCCAGTCATGTATCATGACATTGATTAATTTATGTCCTTACATCTTTAAATAGCACACAGAAAATAGTTCTGGTCTTGTTGATACTTTGCCTTGTGAGAAAAATCTGTTAATTCCTTTTGCTCTAATTCTGGGAAGTTCCTGATCCTTCAGATCTCCACACACCCCTCAAAAATTCAGTAGCTCTGAGAAGAGCATATTAGGGCAGAAGAGTAGTGTGTTGGGGTCCTCCAAATTCCAGTGCCAATCTGCTCTTAAACATCTGCTGTTACTTAGAAGCTCAAGGGCAGCCTTGGCTGCAGTGACCATGAAATGGTGGAGTTCAAGATCCTTAGGGCAGCAAAGGGAGTGCACAGCAAGCTCACTACGCTGGAATTTCAGGAGAGCAGACATTGGCCTCTTCAGGGATCTGCTTGGCAGAGTAACATGGGAGAAAGTAATGGAGGGAAGAGGGGCCCAAGAAGGCTGATATTCAGAGATCACCTCCTCCAAGCTCAGGAGCGATGCATCCAGACAAAGAGGAAGTCAGGCAAAAATGCCAGGAGGCCTGCATGGATGAACAAGGAGCTCCTGGACAAGCTCAAACACATAAAGGAAGCCTACAGAGGGTGGAAGCAAAGACAGATAGCCTGGGAGGAATATAGAGAAGCTGTCTGAGCAGCCAGAGATCACGTTAGGAAGGCCAAAGTCCTGATAGAATTAAATCTGGGCAGGGATGTCAAGGGCAACAAGAAAAGCTTCTATAGGAATGTCAGTGATAAAGGAAGACTAGGGAAAATATGGGCCCTTCCCAGAAGGAAACAGGAGATCTGGTTACAAAGGACATGGAGAAGGCTGAGGTAGTCAATGGAATTTTTGCCTTAGTCTTCACCAGCAAGTGCTTCAGCCATACCACCCAAGAGGCAGAAGGCAAAGGCAGGGACTGGGAGAATGAACTGCCCAGTGTAGGAGAAGATCATGTTTGAGACCATCTAAGGAACCTGAAGGTGCACAAGTCCATGGGATGCATCCACAGGTCCTCGGGGAACTCGTGGATGAAGTGGCTAAGCCACTAACCATCATATTTGAGAAGTTGTGGCAGTCTGGTGAAGTTCCCACTGACTGGAAAAGGGGAAACATAACCCTCATTTTTAAAAAGGGAAAAAAGGAAGACCCAGGGAGCTACAGGCCCATCAGTCTCATCTCTGTGCCTGGCAAGATCATGGAGCAGATCCTGCTGGAAATGACGCTAGGGCACATGGAAAATAAGGAGGTGATTGGTGACAACCAACATGGCTTCACTAAGGGTAAATCATGCCTGACAAATCTGGTGGCCTTCTATGACGGGGTTACAGCGTTGGTGGATAAGGGAAGAGCAACTGATGTCATCTACCTGGACTTGTGCAAAGCACTTGACACTGTCCTGAACAACATTCTTGTCTCTGAATTTGAGAGGCATGGATTTGACAGATAGACCACTCGGTGGATAAGGAATTAGCTGAATGGTCACACTCAAAGAGTTGTGGTCAACAGTTTGATGTCCAAGTGGAGACCTTTGACAACTGGAATTCCTCAGGGGTCAATTTTGGGACCAGTGTTGTTTAACATCTTTGTTGGTGACATGGACACTGGGATCGAGTGCACCCTCAGCAAATTTGCCAACACCACCAAGCTGTGTGGTGCGGTCAACACGCTGGAGGGAAGGGATGTGCCATCCAGAGGGACCTGGACAGGCTGGAGAGGTGGGTCTGTGCAAACCTCATGGAGTTCAACAAGGGCAAGCACAAGGTCCTGCACATGGGTCGGGGCAATCCCAAGCACAAATACAGGCTGGGCGATGAGTGGATTGAGAGCAGCCCTGCGGAGAAGGACTTGGGGGTATTGGTGGATGAAAAGCTGGATGTGAGCTGACAATGTGCGCTCACAGCCCAAAAAGACAATTGTATCCTGGGCTGCATCAAGAGAAGTGTGGCCAGCAGGTCGAGGGAGGGGATTCTGCCTCTCTACTCCACTCTGATGAGACTCCACCTGGAGTACTGTGTCCAGCTCTGGGATCCTCAGCACAGGAAAGACATGGACCTGCTTGAGTGGGTCCAGAGCAGGGCCACAAAAATGATCAGCGGGTTGGAACACCTCTCCTGTGAGAACAGGCTGAGGGAGTTGGGATTGTTCAGCCTGGAGAAGAGAAGACTCCAGGGAGACTTTTTTGAGACCTTCCAATACTTAAACGGGGCCTACAGGAAAGCTGGGGAGGGACTCTTTATCAGGGAGTGCAGTGATAGGATGATGTGTAATGCTTTTAAACTAAAAGAGGGCAGATTTAGATTAGAGATAAGGAAGAAATTCTTTACTCTGAGGGTGGCGAGATGCTCGAACAGGTTGTCCAGAAAAGTTGTGGATGCCCCCTCCCTGGCAGTTTTCAAGGCCAGGTTGGATGGGGCTTTGAGCAACCTGGTCTAGTGGAAGGTGTCCCTGACCATGGCAGGGGGGTTGGAACTAGGTAATCTTTAAGGTCCCTTCACACCAAAACATTCTATGATTCTATCGATATTTTACATTCACCCCTTGGAGTCTATTCCAGCACCTCACTGAAATACGTAGAATGCTTTTCCTCAAGTTTAACCACATCATCTAGTCCATGATTTCTACCCTCCTTACAGAGTCCAGTCCTTTCAGTCTCTCCCTGCTGGTTAAATTTGCAAAATCACTGATCATTCTTCACATCGCGCTCTGCAATGGGTAACATCTCTCCACATATCTCTTTAAATGTCATGCCCAAACTAGGACAGCATCCTGCCTGAAGTCTTATCACCACCCACTTATAACTTGCAGTTATACACTTCTGCTGACTACCAAACATACCTGAGGCTGCTCAGTCAAGTCTTTGACAAGATTATAAACTACTTTGGTCCAACCAGACATATTTGTTCATAAAGTGATGCTTCTTCCTAGGTCTTTTTAATCTCAGAGTGCATCACAAAGGTCATGATCGTTCTTCCCATTTTACTTATGGGAGCACTGAGGTACAAGAAGGGGAAGAGCTAAGGCCAAGATCCCCTATGGAGCCAAGGATATAGAGCCAAAAACACAAACTGAGTCTCCAGAGACCCAAACCCACTCACAACACAAAACGCATCAGATTCCCTTGAAATAACAACCACTAGTGGTCTACTCACCATTTCACCAGGAAAGGAAAGATTTGTCATGAAAAAAAACCCCACGTTTTCCTCATCTGGCACTTGCTACAATGTGCATGTTTATTACCAGCAGGGTCTGACACACAAATCACCATCTTTCTAACCCCAGAGACAACAGGCCTTCTGGACTTTGTGAGACATAAAATCTCTAGGTAGTGCTTAAAAAAAAAGGGTGAGAGACTGAAAAGAGGAAATTAAAGTTGTTCAGAGTTGTACTTGGGCAAGTAAAGAACAGCATGAAACACAGTGCTGCCATGGTCTCACCTGCCCTCACCTGCACCTCCAGAGAGACCATGAAAAAGGCACCTGCACTTTCTCAGCCATGAACAAGGAAACTCAGCTTGGCAACAGCTTTGATCAGTGGAAAGGAGAAAATCTGGCTTCTTAGCTAGATAGATGTGAAAACATGTAGCAGGAAGAGGGGCAGGGAACACTTAAGATGCCTTTGATAGACTGGTGATAGCAACTTGCTTTGTGTAATGCTTCAGCTCTCCATGATTCATTAGGCTACAAGATCCATTTCAGAGTGTATGCTCCAGACTGCTAGGAAAGCTTTTTTTATTTTGCACCTAACAGGCAGCTAATCCATATCTATCCACTGCAATATCGCTCTCAAGAGCATCCTGCATTCAAACAACAGTTATCAATGACAGGATCAAGGCAATCTGTTTTCCTCCCCCCAGCTCTTCTATCAGAAGAAGCATAAAGTTGGCAAATCTTCCTCATGTGCTTCCTTTCCACACTACCAGTGGATCTTGGCAGAGAAATCCTCTAAAGAAACAAGTGCTGGAGACTTTGAAAACTTCTGATTGCCAGTAGATGTCATTATATACTAGCAAAGTACCTGCTAGCCAGGGGCCAATGCTGAAAAGGGAGAAATGTTCTCTAAGTTTATGTAAGGAAAAAACCCCAAGTTACTAGTATTCTTGCACTGCTGAGAATTAAGCTGTCACGATGCACAATTAGTATGTGATCTGGCTTCGAGTTGTTTATTACAATCTGCAGCTGTTATTCTGGGTCACAGAAAACCACAGAATTTATCTAAAACCCTCTAATTTTTGTTAAGAAAAAGAACTCCATCAAACCGTGGTTATTTCGCTGTGCAGAATGTACTTTAACTACAGCTAAGAGGACTCAAAAATACTCAACGAGCAAACTGAAATTGCCTGCATACACAAGAGGATTCAGAACATACTCAGAGTACTAAGGCAGATACTAACATTAATATGCCTCACCTTTTAATCAGAAGATTCAGAAAAGAAATGACAGATACAAATGACTCTTTGTGAGCTGCATGACAGCCTTAGGAAGTAGATGAGGTATTATTAGACAGATGTTTAAGTGCTGGACTGAAAAGTTAAGTGCTGAGTGACCTTAACTAGATGAAGTCAGTAACCAGGAATGGTTCCTGAGAGAGATGATTCCCAGCACAAAAAATAGTAAGAAAAAACCTGCAGATATTGCACTTTCACTTTTCATTACCAGGTCAGTTTGAGCTATGCTCACATTATTTTTTATTCTGCAATAAAGTAAAAAGATCTGAGTGCTAAGAACCAAACCCCAAGGAGGGCAATATTTGCACAGCCACTGTCTCCAAGGAACACCAATTACTGGGCAGTTGGGGTTTTGTTTTGTTTTCAAATTTCAAACTCAATAGAATCTCTAAACTTTGAGATGTTTTCCCATCTTGTTACTGACAAGATGTGCTGGCTGAAAGAGCACTGCCCACCAACCTGGATGCTGATGCACAAAGTCTCCTGCTGCTTCCTTAGACTCTCAGAGACACCTTTCAGCTCGCCAGCCCTGGGTAAACTGGGTGGCATTTAAGAGTTTTGGGACTTGGTGACAATGTCTGAACACCACAGCAGCCCAAAGAAGGCCTGTGTGAGAGATGAGAAATCAGGCCTGCAAGAAACTAAGAAAAACAGCCTGAGAAAGCAAAAGTTGAGGCTGATCGAAGAAATGACTCAAACACTCGCAAGACAAAACTATAGCCGCAGGGTGCATTCTGTGGAGGTCGAAGCTGATAAGACTGCCCGAATAACACAAGATGCAGCTGGAGGGGGGAGCCCTGTGGAGACAGGATGGCTCTGCTCTGGTGCACCTGGTCAAATTTCAAGGGCCATCTGTCCAGTGAATGACCTTTGCTTCATTATCCACGAAATGCATCTTAAAGTTAACACCCCTGAATATGCTAATGGAGACTAACAAGATCATGCTAATTACATCATCCCATGAAACACCTTACCCCTCCCCATACATGGGATATGTAGGTATGCGGGTCAACCTAGGGGACAGACCCAAGGAAAGTGGGTATAAATTGAGAGGGAAGAAAGAGGGGGGGGTAGGGGGTGGAGAGTGAAGTGAAGCGAAGAAGAACAGCTGCCTCCTGGAACCCTCGCTGGCGGGATCAGCGCAGAAATCCAGACTGGTGATCTCTATTTCCCCATTCCCTCTATCTCCCTCTTTTCCCTTTCCCATTAAGAAATGCAAGGCATATTGTATTGCTTGTCACAACTTGCTATATACTTAGCGAATTATCATGTGTTCAATTAGTACATTGTGGGTAGTTAATAAATGTTTAGACTTGGAGACTTGTTGTCCGCTCCATTGGTGATTTGTGAATCTGAGTCACTTGTCTCCCTCGTCTGAGCGAGATGTGACAGCCTGTAACCTAGGTGGAGCACCTTCCCTGCACCCAACTCAAGGTTTCAGCAGTGAAAGGACACACATAATCTCCTGGAGTAACAATTAGTTTTATTTGGAAGCTGTAAGAATAAGGACTAATTCTTAGTTTGTGCAAGCTCAGGCTCCACATTGTGTAAGTGCTCAGAGAGCGTGTCCTGCTTCTAGGAGTTCAGATGGTTGGTCCCCCTCCTTTGCATTGAAGCTTTTTTTAAGCAGAGGTTCCCACCTTTGGCCCTTGTTTGAACTGCACTGCAGTGGCCTGGCCACGTACCCTGATAATCCTGACCCTGACTTGCAGAACCACCTTCCTGGCTTGGACTTAGACTTGATTCATGACTGTGGATCAGTCTGGTGATCTGGACTCAGCTCAACCTGCCTACCATTGCTGACCCATCCTGTTCCCTTGCTGGAGTGCTATGGGATAAGCCCTGGCTGGTGAGGTCCCTGCCCTGCCAGACATGGTATTGTTTCCATCTCCATTCCACTTGGGGTACAGCTGGTCCTTGCTGCACCCTGACACTCAGGGACCTGACTCTCAAACTTTATTATAGCTCTGTGTGTCTAAAACACCACTTCCAGCCTGAGCTTTACCTGCAACCAAGTCAAGCCCTTCTGGTCCCAAAATACATCCCTTAAAAATATCCAAGCAAAAGTTCTCCTTTGCCATCAAACCAGCATGCAATATCAGACTCCAGCTATGTCTGTGGCACCTTTTTCAGGCAGAACTGCACTCATTTTCTTGTACCCCAAGTTACTGGATGCTAGCCAGGCCTGACCCAGAGGCACTGCGCTCGTGCTAATTTGCTAAGTCCTGCTGACAGCACAGCACTGGGGGAAAAAAGTTATATGGCTTTCAGGTCAGACCTTTCTTACATTCAGCTGCCTCAGGGCAAAGACAGAGAGCACAGGGCTCTGTGTGGATAGACTCTATCTAACAGGGTAGATTTCTGCAGCTTTTCAAGAAGCCCTAAAAATGGTGGTAACTCAAATTTGGAAGACAGAGGAAGCAAAGCCTTTGTTTAAAGGATCTAGCAGGCAAGATATACAAAGCCTTGAAGGAAAGAGGTTCTCCAGCTTCATTTTACATTTTACAAAGACTAGCTGCTTTGCCCAAGGTCAACAAACCTCTTGGAGCCAAGTTTTAAGCCTGAGTCTCCTGCAGCCTAGCCCAGAGTCTTAACTATCTGTCTGCTTTTCTTCTTTATGCTTGGTCTTGCAGTCACTGCATCTCTAATAAGCCAAGCCACTTCAGAGGTTTTATTCTTGTAAGAAATCCTATAATAATCCTTCTGCATTTTTATCAGAGCAAGTCATTACCATGTAAAAAAACATTGTTAGGAGAATATAGACTTAATCTACTGAAGCTGTTTCTCATATTCACTGCTGCATGTGTGATTATTAGCATGAAGGGAAACAGATAAAGCACAAAAAGAAAGCTTCTATACTCTTGGAAACACATTAGTGAGGGAAGTCCCAGTGTAAGCCACAATGAAACTTTCATCCACCACCTCTTCAGAAGGTGGGTGCTTCTGGTTAGTTTTCTCCTCCACCAGACTGGTTTCCTGCGGAAAATCACAGTAGTGATCACTTGACTCAATACTTTAATGACACTTTTCTTGTGTTTCTTACTCTTCAATAGCTATAAACTGTTGGTCCAAGCCCTGAGTGGACTATGGAAACTTTTGTCCCCTTCTGGGTAATGAGGCTCTTAGGAATAGTCAAGAGTTGTACAAAAGACCAAGAATAGCTACCAGCAGTCAGGCCAAAGGTCTAGCTAGCTCCTATCCCATCTGCAGCAGCAGCCTTATGGGAGACTTCTCTCACCTACTATACTGCCATCAGTTGCTGATGTCCTGAAGCAGAGATAATGTCTTTGTACTGATGAGATGATTACAGATGTCTCTCTTTAATTAACACATATGCACTTTTTTAAACACACAAAATCTTAACCTCCAGAGCAGACTGCGAAGAGGAGCTCCAGTACCTACTGTATGAAAAGCAGCTTCATTTTGTTCATTTTAAACTTACTACCAGGTAGTTTGATTTGCTTCCCCTTAGCTTTTATAACAGAAGAAACAGTTAAAATTTCCTACTGATATCTCCATACAGATTTTCATCATGTCCTCTCCAAAGTCATCACTTTTCTAAGCACCTTCCCACCTGCGGAGCCTTCTCACTACTGTTGGGCTTTAGGATGCTAGAAAGGTGTCTCAGCACCATTACATAATACTCTGTACTTTGCAAGACAAGTGCATCAGTTTTTAAAAGCCTCTAAGATTTCTATATCAGCCATTGGAATAATCTCCCCAAGTGGTAGACTCCCCAACATTGGACAGTTTTAAGACTGAGCTGCACAGGGTGCTGGGCCATCTTGTCTAGACCATGTTTTTGCCAAGAAGGGTTGGAACAGATGATCCTTGAGGTCCCTTCCAAGCTCATATTCTACGATTCTATGATTCTATGAAGTTAAACTTTGTATGGAGGCATTAGAAAGGCAGGCTGGCTCATGATGTGGATGGCTGTGCCCCAGGAATGCAGACCTCATACTGTACAGAACCTCCCTTGTCAAACATGATTACCCTGACTTTGATCAAGAGTCACTGAAACCCCGTCCTGCTTGAATCATCCTCAAAAATGTTCAACAGCTGTTCCTTCTGTTCTCACTCCTCTCCTGCACCTACTCCTCTTGGATCAACAGAGGTTTGAAGATTTGAGTTATAACTCTTGCAGGACCAGGCCATCTGGTCTAGCAAATATCCATTTGAATAACCTACAGAACAAAGTCAAAAGATTGCCTTTCATGGTGATCATGTTATAGAATTGGATATTTGCCCATGTATAATAATCAGTTCAATAGCATAAGCATGTGCAAAACCAGTGAATGAACACACAGTAAAGGGACACAGATTTACGAGCAGAAATATGACAGACTACAACTAATGCCATAGGGGTTAAACACTCCAAGGGCTGAAAGATAACAGTCAACAGTGGAAATTTAAGATCTAATATGGAGTAGTGGCAGCTGAATCACACCTAACCAGGAAATCCACTTGAGAGCAGTTTACAAGAGCACCTCTTATGTTATTTTCTTTTTTTGTATCTATGTACAATTACTTGGTCTGCACAAGCATGTTTCTGTTCATAAAAAGTTTCCTCTACCAGGCTGAGATATTTAGGCCTGGAAGAACATGCTGGGCTGTTGCTTGAGCCATCACAGTGAATTTCCTGGTTTTCACAGTCACACAAGACCTCACATTGACATGAATTAGGTTTTTAGCCACAGCTGCTATTATCTTTTGGTTTACCACTAGTGACGTTCTTGGCATGTTATGTATTCTAATACAAGCATCATTTTGGCTTCAACTTAGTGATATAACTGAGGTAATGGCCTGGAGAAGCAAGGCCAGTGCCTCTGCTGTCCTGGAAAAGCAAAGGATTTGCCCTCTAACAAATGCCTCAGACCTCACATAATTGCCCTACACACTACTTGGCAACAGCATGATCTGGCAGGTGTTTGGCACTTGCACAGCTGGAGAGCAATACTACGAGGGGACAATAGTAATCTTGTCATCTCAGTCTTTTCAAAGGTGAGATAACTTCATTCTATCAACACTTAGGATGTGAGCCTTGTCCTTATAAAGGAGCCCGCAGCACATGCACAGCAACGATTGCACAGACTGCAACTGTTCGAAGTCCAGCATCTCTGACCCAGTTTCCTAGCACTGGCCCGTACCCATAAAAATCAAGGGAACATAAAGCTGTCACAGCCAGAGCAAAAAGAATTCGTGCTCATGCAACCATTGCAATGCAGCAGGCAAAGAGAATGCCATGTGAATCCTCTCCTTTCAGGTGTTCTCCTCTCTGGGAAGGGTTTAATTTCATAGGCTCTCCTTTTTCAGGAGTATAGATGGTAACTAGCACTGCAGGCACTTGCACCCCAACTCCCTGTGGTTCTGGCTACTTCCCTCTCATAGGCATTTCTTCTGATGCCAAGACACAGACATGGTACTCCGCCCCTGCATGCAATAGCAATCCACGGTATGTACGCTGCCTGCATGGCTGATCCCCCCCCACTTACAGTCCTATCCTCTTCTGCTGCTGAAGGTTCACCTTTGCACCTGAAAATGATCTTTTCTGTTCAGGAAAAGTTATACACACAAATATATCACTGAGGCAGCTCTGGTGTTGGCATGATTGGCTGTGGAGCGCTCTAGTGCGGTGCACAGAGGGGTTTCCAGAACTGGAGGAACCTGAGGGGAGTGGAGAGACCCACCAAGAGCCCACAGTTCATGACACAGAAGATGAGAAGACCTGGGTGGGACCAGAGGCAATAGCAGCGAAGCCCCCCACACGTATACAAGAAGCCCCTGGGGAGCACTAGCAATCCATGACCAGCAAACAGGCTGTGGCATGGCAGAAAGGTCTTGGAAGTCTGGGGAGGTCCCAGTCAACTGGAAGCTGGCAAATGTTGCTCCAGTTTTCAAAAAGGGTAAGAAGGAAGACCCTAGCAACTATAGACCTGTCAGTCTCACTTCAGTGCCTGGTAAAAATATGAAGAAGGTTATTCTGGGATTTATTGAAAAACACTTGAGAGACAACACAGCCAGCAGTCACAGCCAGCACAGGTTCACAAGAGGAAAGTCCTGCTTAACCAACTTAATTTCCTTTCATGACAAGGTCAACCATCTATTTGACCAGGGGAAGCCAGAAGATATCGTTGGTTATGGATTTTAGTAAAGCTTTTGATACTATCTCTTACAGTATCCCTCTGGGGAAAATGTCCAGCATACAGCTAGACAAGTCCATAATACATTGAGAGAGCAATTGGCTGATGGGTTGGGATCAAAAGGTTATAGTAAATGGGGTTACATCAGGCTGGTGGCCAGTCATCAGTGGCATTCCCCAGGGCTCAATTTTAGGGCCAGTGCTCTTCAATGTTTTTATAAATGATCTGGATGCAGGAATCAAATTTACATTAACTAAGTTTGTAGATGATAACTAAACTAGGAGGAGCTGTGGACCACCTTGAGGGTAGAGAGGCCTTATGGAGAGATCTGGATAGACTAGAGAGTTGGACAGTCACCAACTGCATGAAATTCAACAAGAGCAAGTGCAGGATTCTCCACCTGGAATGGGGTAATCCTGGTTATACATACAAACTGGGGGATGAGAAGTTGGAAAGCAGCCCTGCGGGAAAAGATCTGGGGGTTTGGTTTGATGGCAAGTTGAGTATGAGTCAACAGTGTGCCCTGGCAGCCAAAAAGGCCAACCATCTCCTGGGGTGCATCAAGCACAGCATAGCCAGCCAATTGAGGGAGGTGACTGTCCCACTGTACATGGCACTGGTGCAGCCCCACCTCAAGTAATTGTGCAGTTTTGGGTGCCTTAATATGAGAAGGCCATCAAACTATTAGAGTGTGCCCAGAGGAGGGTAATGAAGATGGTGAAAAACCTTGAGGGCAAGACTTATGAGGAGCAGCTGACATCACTTGGCTTGTTCAGCTTGGAGAAGAGAAGGCTGAGAGGTGACCTCATCACAGCCCACAACTTTCTCAAGGGGCAGTGGAGGGGGAGGTGCTGATCTCCTCTCTCTGGTGACCAGTGATAGAACACAACGAAATGGGATGAAGCTGCATCAGGGGAAGTTCAGACTGGACATTAGGAAAAGGTTCTTCACTGAGAGGTTGGTCAGTCACTGGAACAGGCTCCCCACGGAAGTGGTCACGGCTCCAGGCCTGTCAGAGTTCAAGGAGCATCTGGACGACACAGTCATACGATTTAGTTGTAGGTAGTCCTGTGAGGAGCAGGGAGCTGGGTTCAATGATCCCTATAGGTCCCTTCCAAATTGAGATATTCTATGATTCTATATCCCCAGGTTCCCTTTTTAATCAAGCCAGCAATGTACAGTTGATATATCTTTGCTCTTTCTCCATCATCAACAGTGGTGACACTCAGCAACTGGGCAGACATGGGGCACAAACACACCGGGTACCAAATACATTTCCTCCACAGATGAGGACAAACTGCCTTGACTGGCAGGAGTACCAAATAAATTAAACAAGCTGGACATAAACTCAGGGATGTCCGTAACTACACATTTGTTTGGACCAGTCAATGTTGTTTGGCTATCCCAGTCAAAGAATTTCTGCACATACTGTGGGGTCTTTTTATTTTTTCCCCTCCAATCCAGACTTGCAGACCTATTTTTCTAGGCATGACAATAATACAGATGGAGTGATGTTTTACAACACTTTTCTGCAGAGATCAAAACATAAGAAAACAAGAACTTGCTTCAACTGCAGCACAACTCAAATTGTAAACTTCATGTTTCCCATCAGACTGCTGACTCTCGCCACCTGCCAAACATGAGCTGGTTTCCAAAGGCTGAATCCTGAGTCTCAAAGGCTAAATAGCGGCTGCCAGTGGGAGGACTGTAGGAAGATGGATGCAGAAATGTGTGCTTTATGGCCCTCATGTCTCTAGCCTGGCTCGATAATATTTCCTGCCATGAACAACCCTCATTTAGATTGTAATTTCACATGATGTATCACCACTATATACAATCAATATATCATAATCATAGAAAGAACAAATGAGAAGATGCAATGCCCATAAATGCCATGTTCTCGCTAGTGCAGCATTCTTCCTTTCAGACCACAAGCCAATATTATTTTAAATTCTCTGAGCAATCAGGTAGCCACAGACCCCCTGGAAAAGAGCTCTATCTCATTTTCAGGATGAACCATGACTTCTTCCTTAATACATCCATCTATCTCCTAGACCCTCCTGTCAATCTTTTTTCCATTGTTCCCCACAACTTGAAATTTCAGTTTGGTGATAAGAAAAACATCCACAGCCAGGTGTGATATGGAGCAACAGAGAGAAAGAGCTACTTCTCCTCTGCAGTCTAGGCCTGCAGCCTCATTTTGTTGTGGGGAATGGGAAGTTTGCAGCCAGAATTCCCTGGAAGCCAACATATTTTTTAATGCTAATTAGTCTAGTTATGCTACTTGTTCCCCATTGTTATGCTACTTGTTTCCCATTGAATGCATTTTCCAAGATAGATAACCTACCTATTTTCAGTGTTTATTTTGTATCCTCAGTGTTAACCTCCAAATCTTAATACTCTGTCCTATCTAACATATGCAGTAAGAAAATACTCCGGCTTTTGTCCTTCAGGTTATTAATGAAAATATCCAACAAAAAGAAACAGTGCAGCAGTCTCCTCATGACCCAAATTTAAACCTGTTGAAAATTCAATTAACTCAAAATTATACTTTCCCTTTGTTTTTCATCCTTCCAGACAGTTGCTTTACTGCATTATCCTCCACGAACTCACCGCTGATTACACAAAGCAAAGATTATGATTTCAATTTGATAGCATTTTACATGGCCAATGCACAAAGGAAACTCAAAGAACACAAAGAGGAAAAGCAAAAGCTCATCTGCAGAAGGAGGCATAACACAATATAAAAGTTCCCCACAAAGATCTAACTGTATCACACCTCTTGCATTCTGTGTACTCCAAAAGCAACCTCCGAGCTATGGAAGGCAACAGCAAGTTTAATCATTTAATTAGTCTAGTGAAGGATGAGATCTTACCTTTTCTCCTTTTTCTCCTCTGCCATAGGTTCTGCCCTAGAAATGAAAGAGGGGAAAAGGTACATTTGATAGCAAGGATGTCAAACGACTCTATAAATATATATTTCGTGTTTTCCTTGTTATATATCTGAGATATATCTATCCATATTTATCACACACATATATATATAGACACACAAGTCACAGGACAGCTGCTATAGGGAAAGTAATTTTCACTGGGCATAACTCCTTGTTAGTAATTCAGTGACAAATTAAAATAGAAAATGTATCCCAAATTCTCCTACTTCAGTCAAGAAAACATCTTATTTTCTCTTCGGGGCAGCATCTAATATTTCATTTCCAAAATCATGGATGACAACAACCCTTATTAGAATGAATTTTACATAGGGTTAAAGATTTTCTCGCCTGAATCCTCAGTCTGGCATTTGCATTAATTGCAGCTGGGGAAAGCTGTATCTTGGTCATCTGAATGTAAAAGAGTTTAGAGAGATTTGCATCTTCTTTGTGTTCAGTTGCCTCAAACTGTCCCCATTAGATGTGCAGCTGTGTTATAATCAAGTACACCCAAGTTACATATTTTAATTAGACGGCCAATACGAAGTCAGTTATCGGCTATATCCAGGGATGAACTTATCTATTTCCCCCCTCCAAAAAATGACAGCGTCTGCCAGAAAGATCAGCTTTCCCCTGTGATTAAGGCACAGCAGAGGGAACATATTCAACAGGGCACATCATTGACATTGTGAGCGAGTTCTCACCATAATGGAGAAAACAACTACTTGCATTTCCATCTCCTTACATAAAAGCATTCTGGTATTTCTTACTTACTGACTCTCCTTTTTCTCCTCTGAGTCCAGGAAGCCCTTGGCTGCCACTTTCTCCCTTGAAAAAGAAAGGGTGTTAATACCACAGAGTTAATTAATTCCTTTCTTGACAGTCATAGAAATAACAGATGAGATTTCCTCTTACACCCTCCTGTTGGACTCATCCGTGAAGTGTACCACATTAGTGATTGTATTTTGTGGTCAGCCTTCCATTGCTTTGAGTTTTTGGGAAGCAATGTAACAAGGGTTTGACTGAGACTGTGGACATTTCTGCTCCCACCAGTCTTTACGACCAAGATTACAGCTCCTGCTGTAAGGACTGGGTGTACCTCATTGCATTTATATTGACTTGAATGTCCAAGTTCTCAGATTGATTTTATATTCTATTCTTCATATGAAAATACCGCTAGAGGCCTTCAGAGTGCATTGGCAAGGCAGAGAGCTTTCTCTTGTGAGGTGCTTCAAAAGTCCTTATGTTCTATCAAGCCAGGAAGGACTTAGAAAGGTGGTTTGCATAAGACCCTGGAGGTGCACACCCTAAATATGGAAAAAATAAACCTCTAAATACTTTAGAGCTATTTTTAAAAAAATCAAAACCCACTGTTTTCATTCATGCTAGATTTTCATGATCAGCTAACTCCTTTCCCTCACAGAAGCATGCAATACACACCGAGTCGCTCTCCCTGCTTGCAAGAGAGGGAAGGGAACACAGAAAAAAGACAGCTGGAAACATACAAATTATAGTGGGTAATGAAAACTGGAGAGGCAAATACACAGGGAGGAAAAGAGAAAAACAGTCAATCAAAAACCAAGCAAAACTTTTTCTTCACTTGTCTCCTAAAAAGGACAGGGGTGAAAGGGATAAAGAATCAAAGAAGATGCATCATTTCTTAAGTATTCATCAGATAGAGAGCTAAAAGTGGTGTCAAAATCAGCAAGTGCAGAAAAAATACCTGCAAATCATTTTCACATACTGCTCTGCAGTCACAAAAGTGGAAGAAGGACCAGCTGAGGATATACCCATTACTGAGACTAGTTTAAGGCTAGTTCCTTTAACTCAATTAAAGTTCCTTTAATTCCTGTAGCAGCAGGAGCTTCCAGGGAGCAGAGGGCTCTGCCCACATGCCTCTACCTAGCTCCTGCCTGATTCTCACCCAAAAGGAATATACCAGAAATATGTTGTGATGAGCTCCCCATCCATCACTAACAAATATAATGTCCTCACCTATTTGCTCCTCTCATCATCTTTTGCTTGTAGGGAGTTTAGGCACTTTGGACTTCAGTGTAGACATGGCATCAAGCTGAAAAAGTCTCAGACCTGTAGCATGACCCTCCAGTACCACAGCAGCAGTAAATCCAATGATGCCTGCACCCCCCAAACCTCCCCACATGTACCACAGTAGGATTTCATTTTGTGGCTCTATTTAATTTGTCCTGGTCTATGCCTCAAAAAAATGTGCTTAGCTGTATCAGACACTGAAACGTTTGTTGGGGTCATGCTTTCGTTTCCCCAGATGAAGATAGACTTTTGAAAGCACAGGAAATATGAACGTTTCTTTCTTTATCATTTTTTTGCCAGAAGAAAGAAATCTCATAGAGCAAGTAGAATATATGCAAAAACAATGTCACAGTCAATTCAAGTCGGCTGTGACAAAATTCATAAAAGTTTTTACGCAACTGTCTCTTAAGTCACTTAAAGTACACCAAAACTCCTTTCTAATTTGGAGGAAAAAATACATCCTGCTAGAGCATGTCTATTACACTGGACTTCACAAACTTCCCAAAGGCAGGTAAGCAATGTCATTTCTATGATATGGACAAAAACAGATCTCAGAGAGAAGTGGTTTTCTCTAAACTCGGATCGATAGCAGTGCTGGAAGAGAGCAGAAGCCTGTTGACCATTAGCTCAGCGCCCCAACCAGCCAGCCTGGCTGCCTGCAAACAACACAGCACGCACAGCAAGTGCAGAAGGAAAATAAATTAGACTGGGCTGTCATTAGCATCTAAAATTTATCAATAGGATCCAGCTTCAGGCATGTTAGCCAATTCTTCCAAAGCTATTTCCTGTCTCACTCTTCCTCACTACCATCCTTTATTGTATCTGCTTCCAAAACATGCACGCCGTGTCTCCATGCATTACCCTCAGTTTGGCAGCATGGGTGATTGAGGCAGAGGTGTTCATCTCTGAGGGATTTTTTCCCTTTTTCTAATAACTGCAAGCGCTCCTGTTTTGCCCTGACTTTGGAGACTTAAATTAGAGAGGAACAGAAACTCATTATCTTCCCACACTGGTTATACACTTCAAATATTTCCACTGGTCAGGTGGTACCGTAAGAAAAGCCTGTCCAAACCTCCTCCCCTGAAAGAAGGAATATGCTATGGGAGCTCAGGATAGCAGAGGCTGAACACCAGTCTCTGCCTCTTCAACTCAGATAGACGACAGCCACATTCACTTTTCTTAACACACCTTCAAACTGACCTTTTCTTAAAGAAAACAGGAAGAACCACTTAGGCATTAGTCCTTCTTTGGATAAAGAGTGAAAAAGCCACCAGCTACTACTGGTTTATGGAAAACAAAACAAAACTAAACACAAAAACTGTCTTAGCTTAGAGATGGAGCTTCGCAGTTCTCCTGCCTTTGTCAACCTCTCCAAATATCCCTGTTTTGGGGCAAAACAGGTGTTCTGTTTTTTTAACACTGACTTCTGCCCCTATCAGTATCCCATGGTGGGACCCATTTCCCAGGTGACTCCCACCAGCTGTGTGCTGTTTTTCTGAACCAGCTGAACCAGTTGTTTTCCTGGATTCATACATGGCCACATCGTCTCTTACAGGGCATTTCTCACTATAAGCCTGTAAAATATTTTTGGATAATGCTCAAATACCTGCAGCCTACCTGAATATCCCTTGGGCCTCAGTTATTTAGGGGTAGATTTCAGCTTTGCAATTCATGCCAAATAAGACATACATAGTAGCAATTATGTCTATAGAGAAAATGATGAATTTTGACTCAGAGTCTTGACATCATTCTGTTTCCACATTTTTCTGATAATTTCTTTCCTTATTCATTTGCTTACTCCCACCTCTCTTGTTTAGTCAATTAATGCTTGGTCTTTTTTTATGCTGAACTCACTTGTTAGCATGTTTTAATCAAACCTGAGTATAGTAGAGATCATGCAATACTGTTTTTAGTGTTTCTTGAAGCCCCAGCTCTTGGATTCAAGTAACAAATAGAAATCTTAAAAAACCTTTACAGCCCTCCTCATTGCACAACAACAAAGCTTTAAAAACACAACCCTTGCACCTTAGAAATGAGGAGCCAAGTTGAATGATCCTAAAAAATACTATGGATACTTAAAACCACATAATGCAGAAGCCACTCATATTTTTGTGGGGCCTTAGTCTTAATAAAGTACCAGGTGGTAATATTGGAGAGTTGCAAATAGCATTCACTTTCTTCCCCATGGCCAGTATTTTAGCCTAGGTAGCTCAGTAATGTTGCAGAGAGAGAGAAGAGGAGAGAGATAGTTGTTCTTGCACATAGAGAAGGGACTGTGACAAGCTGGTCCTTGGCAATAGCTATGCAAGAACTGCTTTCAAGGGTGGTACACGTTATTTAATCACATCTTTGCAAGTCAGGAGAAAAATCGATTACTTGCCTTATTTAGCAAATAGAGAAGCTAAGTCATTTGTCTCAAATCATCATATTTGTACCAAATTGTTGTCAGAGCCTGGATTTAAATGGCATCATCTCCAGCTCCCTGAGACTGTGACACAGTCTTACTGCAGCTGTACACAAGTCTCAGACCACTACAGCCAGGGAGAAGTCACACACAGCTGCAGAGCTCTTCAGCAACCCACCTACAGGAGTGGGACAGCCATTTCAGGATCTGTTACAGAAAACTTGCTGATGCTGTACTTGGATATACAGTTTTTTGTATTCGACTAGTATCTCCTGCACCCCAGCAGCATGCCATGTTAGACAGTACAGACATCCTCATCAGCACACAGACCTTGTCAAAGCGGTCAAAGACAACAGGATGTTGCTCCAGGGTGCTTTTATTATTATCCTCATCGCCCTTCTGCAACCTCCTCACAACAGTCACGGCTCTGCCATTCTTCAAAACAGCCCATCATTATTTAGGCTGTCACAGATTAAAATAGAAAGTTGCTATTTATATACACGTGGAAACATCAGGAAACATTTTCTGAAGTTTCAGTCGGGCACATCTGAACATTAACGAATTCATGTTCTTTTATACCAGCAGAAAACATACTCTAAACATGTCTCCTCATCATCCAAAACTTCTCCCTGCAGAGAGCAGACCAAGGCTTGCCAAAAAATCCACAACACATTGCTGAGGATGTCTGACCTTCCAAGACCCAGAGATTTCTCCTTTCCCCTTCCACAGTCTTTCATAACTGAGTAACTTTTGGTGGGGTGCGATTAATTTATTCAACAGGTATAAACTCAGTGACTGAATTTGTAGAAGTGATTCAGATGGCAATAGTTTTGAATATAAATTCTTCCCAAACATTTTTTTAATTACACACATGGTGAAACTGGGAACCACCAACACCACCAACTTTCATCTCTTCAGCAATGTTGTGAATCTTTGTTTTCTTCCAGTGCAAGTGCTCCCTTGAAGTCAATTGCCTCACAGCTCTATTTGTAACCAAGCACAGAAGGAAAATGTGTGTATGCTGAAGGCATACATGTGCATGTCAAAGAAGCTTGCAGAATATGCAGGATAACATAGAAGCTGCACTGTGAAACTTGAAGCAGTCATCACAACCACTCTCCTACCCTATTATCTAGGAAGAAGAGGACTGAGAAAAATGGTCTATATTAACAATCAGACAATGACTCAGACAATCTTGCTAAGGATAATGGATTGTGGCTAATCTTTTACCCTAGTCTCAGGAAATTTTGTAGAGTGTGACTGGGAGGCTGCTAGGGATAACCTAGAGATATCTAGTACTGCTGAGCAAGGCACAGCACAGAAGTAGCACATGGTTTTCCAGCTGACTTATGAAAGCTGTACATGACAAACTGAATAACTCTAACTTAGAAAAATGCCAGTTTAGAATCTACAGGAAAAGATTTTGGAACACACTTACTCTAAGAATGACGTAAAGCAGCCACAGAGAAGCTCAAATGCAAGCCTAGAGCAAAGATATAAGATGGCCAGAGGCTTCTGCAGTCGTGGGCTCATCCAAAACTATCTGAACTCAGTCATATGCCAAATTGACTCAAAAAGATTTCTCAAAATCTTCAACTCCTCAACTTATTCTGAAACTTTTTGCTGTTTTTTTTTTAATTAAACAAATGAACTAGCACATATTACTGACCTTTTGACCTTTAGGACCTTCAGGGCCAATTGGACCTCTCTCGCCCTAAGACAAAAAAGACATGATTAGTCAGACTGATCTCACTATATAGCAAAGCAAGGGGCCCAATCCTACAGCAATTGAGGGCAACAATTATGTTTTCAGTTTTTAGTGGAGACAGACCAAAACTGACATGCCCTCAAGAGCAGTGGCAATGAAGTTGGCTTCTCAGAGATCCCAGTCACAGCCAGTACAAGCAAGCACACTGTTTTTAAAAGCTATGAGATTTTTTCAGTGTGGCTATATTTACCTTCAGAATCTCTTCCTTTTTATTTGAAGAAGGATGCACATAACTGGGCTGGATAAGAATTACAACTTTGATTTCAACACTGTTACCAGACTACCAGCATGATCAAAATCACTAAATTATGTAAAGATAAAACAACTGGTTAGACTGCCATTACCTCTACAGACATTCCACCTGTCAATAAGCCATGCCTGGCTCTTTCTATGAAGTGCTTTCCACCTCTAGGTCTCAAAGTACTTCACAAATAAATACAGCCCTTCTTATAACTCACTTGCACAGTGTCATTTCCAAACCTATCCAGCATGTCTCAAATGAAACAAACTCATCTCAACACTCACCTTTTGTCCAGCAGGACAGGAGCAGTTGAAAGTCTTGAGATGGCCAACTTGCTCACTGCCAAGAGTGGGCCTCACTTCCAGGGGAGGTGCTTCCGTCAGGACCGTGACCTGGCACTGCACCCAAACACCCAAGGTCATGATGAAGCCTTAGATTCTAGAAAGCTTCCTCTTCCACCCGCTTTAGAGAAACCGCATAGGCATTACTGCAATACGCACAGCTAAATGTGTCCTAGTGAGGAACAAAATCCCACAAAAGCCATTCATTCAAGCAATGGGGAAAAAGGTGGCAAAAAGAACTATGAATCACTTTAACCAAGACCAAGGGAAGAAGAGTGAAAGGAGGGTGGAAGTTTCTGATGGGAGTTGGGCACAGGAAACCAAGCAGCAACTGGCACTGTTTTAGCTCTTCCCAAATAAAACCAGTGGGAAACATGTTGAATATTTCATGCTGCATTTCTGTTGTTCCATCATCACTTCAGGGTTTTGTTTCCCCTGACAGTTTCACAAGGAAAGAGAAACTTGGAAACTTCAAATTCCTCATACTCATCCCTCTGCAGCAGTCCTCTTCTGGCACTGCTACATTACCAATTATATAGCTATTTCATTCACCATCATTAAAAAAATTATAATCCCAGACTGCCCAGACTTCCCTGATTTATGTAATGGATTTCAACGAAGAGTGTTCATGTGAAAATGAATAAATGACAAAAAGAAGCTTACTGGTCCGGAGGGAATGTCACAGCAGGTCTCCAGCTCAGCATGCCGAGAATCACAGTAAATAACCATCCGCTGAAGATCAAACTAGAAGACAAAGTGAGGCAATAGTCTCAGAGACAGTGAATTATTAAAGACCACATGTCCTTTTGCTTGGATACAAACAGTGCAGACGAATACAAACAAAAACCAGATGGGGCTAACTTCATAGTGATTCTATGGATCCTGTAGTCAATATCTATCTCTCTCTATCAATAATGGACAAATATCTCAGCGTGCTCCAAGAGTGCTGAACTAATGAGACCCTGAATATGCCTATTAAAATTCTGGTGCAGGTTTTCATGCAAATAAGGAGGCATGCTACTCCCCATGTCCTGGCCAAATTTCTGTCTGAGGAGACATATTCTGACCACCTCTATCCTTCCTAGAATTTCATCTAGACATGAAGTTTGTTTTTCTCCTGTTGCGCCTTGCAGCTTCTGACCATTTACCCCTGTGTGAGAAATGCTATTAGCACATTTAATATGCACATTCCATCCATTTTGCACAGCTAAGAAAGATTACACAAGTCTCAAAACACCAAACAATCGTGCATAAGTTATATCAGGTTAACACTGCTACTGGACAATCAGGTCCAACCTGCAAGTCTCATGTTCGGATCAATTGGAGCAAGAGTCATTTACTATCAGGTATCTTTTCTGAGGAACTGAGAATATATCATGTCTCTCCTGAGTTAACAAGCTTTCTTTTTTTTCCCCATCTCTTTCTATCACAGGTAGAAACATTCATAATGCCAAGATCAGACAGCAAAAGACCTTTATGTGTGTAGTTCAGTACCCAGTTTGATGGTATTTGTGGATGATTTTGTCTCTGATTTTAACTATAGCACATTCTGGGACTAGACAGAAAGATGAAATGGATTTCTCATTTTTAATAACTATTACGGAGATACTGACAGTCTCACATTAAAAGACAGCAAGTCTTGCAGATGATGAGATGCCAATCTGTCTTAGCTATGTAACATAAGCAACGTTTCAGTGATTCTGTTTCAGGAAAAGGGTCAATTACAGCATAACCCCTAAAACCCCATTCGCATGCTCAAACCCAATGCTGAACGTTACCCCAGCTCTAACTGGAACACACAGTACTTACATCAATGGGGACGCTATCATACAAACGTTTGCCAATCACAGTCTTTCCTTGAATGTCAATATTTTCCCTGTCTTCAATAGGCAGCACCTGTACCAGTCTGCAGTCTATGTAAAGCGAGACAGTCTTTGACTGAATGCTGAGGGCAATTTTGTGCCAGTTGCGGTCAAAAAGATCACTGACTCGTGCATTTCGGAAGACCACTCTCACAGCATCCTTGGTGAGCCCGATGGCATTGTACTCTACAGCTTTGTTCTCTCCGTCCAGTCGGATTGAGACCTGCAAGCAGACAGAAATGATTTTGCTAAGAAAGTACAAAGCCTTCTCCTTCCTCCTGCCTGCATTCTGTCACGGCTGACACCCCAAAATCAGGGATGGCACAGCATATGGTGAGAAGCCCAAGCAAAGAGCAGAGGACAGAGTTTTGTGTGAGATATGGACAGGGATCCTAAACCTGTTCTAGTAAGTAAGATGGGGCAGGGCACAGGCTTGGGTGCAGACCCATGACCATCTAAAGCCTTCTCTTGTGAGTACAATCCTTGCCATGGTTTCAGCACATGCCACCTTGATGCCTCCCAGGAAATCCTTGGTCATGGTTGGGTGGTGGCATATGTCAGGGGCACCTCCCCAAAGGCAGATAGACAAAGGTGAACCTGTTTTGGATCCCTCCATCCTGTGCACTCCTCCACTACTTCCCCGCAGGCTCTGTGCTCTTTAGTCCCATCACATGTCCTCAATGGTCCCATGGGGCATGGACAAATGATTTATTGCCTGGTATGAAAGCAGTCTGCTGAGCTGTAGCACCACCCACACTTTATTTCAGATGCTTTGAACAGAAAACTACAGCTACACACCCCCACTGTGTTGCAAGCTACAGAGCACGCAAAAATAGGCTTTTGAAGACATTATACTTCTAGTTAATTTACAAATTGATTTCTTTTTTTACCAAAGTCAGGCAGTTATAAGCAAGCAGCAAGGAATGCAGCAAAGCACAGAGCTAGAGGGAACAAACAGTGCATCGGCAAGCTGCAGAGCTGGAAGGAGTTTGACCACATTGGCACCGAGCTGTGTCTGATGTAAGCAGCCCAGGGTAGGCTGACTCCAGATCTGACCCAACATCTCCATGCAGCTGAGCACTGTGCTGGCTGGAAATGCCAGCTCGGATCAGCGTTAGCTCAGAAGTGTCTGCAGTCTGTAAGCTATGCAGGTCTGCAAAGTAGTGGCCAAACCACTACCAACTTTATATGACACAAGGCTCATGAGGCTCTAAGGCCCTTCTGGCACCACAATTCAAGGCACTTTTCAAAATATTACTGAGAACTTTGAACTGTTTTTTTCTCTCCACACCTAAGCAGTTCAAGTCTTCATCTGTCTCCAAGAAATACTGAGTGATACGCACATTCTCACTCCACAGGAATTAGGAATGCACATAGCACAGTAAATAATGTTTCATTTCACAAAGTGCAGCTGATAATAATTTTCACATAAGCCTTTTGCCATTGTCCAAAACTTAGTTAGATAAGTCTTCAAACTGCATCTATCCTTCACTGTGAGTTCCCAAAATCCATTCAAATATCAGTCCCAAAGCAGCAATACTGAGTCACTTGGCTATGTGAGCTCATGCCGACAGCCCAGTTTAGAGTTAAGGGCAAATGCCATCAGCATCATATCTGTACCGAGCAGAAAAACATACAGCTTGTACTGCACAGAAAAACATACAGCCCATCCAAATCACTCCCTCCTCAAGCACACTCGAACCCCTAAACATGTTATATAGGAACAGACAGACCTTTATTACACTCTCATGGTATTTTTCTTCTGAGAACCAGAGAGTATTTGACAAAAATTATTAGATCAAATTCTGCAGCAGCCAGGACTCGAGGTTACATCCATGTCCTAAGTAGGGAACCCATAATGCCTTTGCATGATATCTAGAAGTCTGTGCAAAAACTTGACATAGCTCACTGCTCTGTAGTGTATCTGTGTGGCAAACTTTTTCCAAACAGGCAAAATATTTTCCCTAAACAGAACTACCTGAACGAAACAACCAAAACCCCAAAAGTGGTTTCAAAAGCAAGGATCTGATATTTTTCTCCCCCTTTCCAACAAACGCATCTATCTGCACACTAACAACAATCAAGGTCTATTCAAACCTTCCTTCAAGGTTTGAATTAAAGGTAAAGGATTTCCAGTAAAATGAACTGAAAAAGAGGTAAAGGGATTTTTAGTAGTCCACAAGGAAAAGGAGTGGGAGGTTAAGGCAAGAAAGCTGGTTCACGCAACAAAAGAGAAACAAGGCTGTTCTTGCTGGCTGCAAAGGGCCTTGTACCTGTGGTATGCCGTACTTGTCAATAATCTGCCAAATATACCAGTCTTCTTTCCTGGAAGCCTTCCGGAATTTGAAGGTAGTTACGAAGGCATATTCATCAGGGAGACCTTGTGGAAACACATCCCTGGCATGAGGAGGGGAAAAAAAAGGAGTATATCAGGCTTAGCAGTGAAGTGCAGAACTTCTAAAACTTATGGTATCTCCCAGCAACTCTTCCCAAAGTATCATATAGTTCCTACAAAATCTGCTGCATTTGGCAGCCTGCAGACAGATGAATGTGAGCTTGTGTCCTCCAGGTGGTTCTGTCCTTGAGGAGCCCTTTTTCATTCCAATGGTGAAGCTCTCAAATTAAGTAAGAAACAGTGAAAATCTGCAGTCTAGTATCCATCATGTCAAAACAGTTGTTTTCCACTTGATGCTTCAGTTCATGCAACCTGTAAATCATCCTGTTCTTCTCCAGATGCACTGGAGACCTGTGACATCTAAGAATGGGCATGCACACCTGAAACCCTCTATAAATGTACCAAGTTATAGCAACAAATATTGTAATATTTGCCCCAAAACAGGCACTACACTTCAGGCCTGTGGAAGATGTTCCTTGGCTGATGACTTCGGAGGACAGAAGAACCTTCTCAAATCAAACATTGCAAACACATTAGGCAGAATTTACTCAGTGTGACACCATGATCCATGCATAAGTCTGAAGTAACCAAAATCACCACTGTTTTACTCAGCCGCAAGATAAGAACATACCATAACAGGAGCATGCAGGCCTGGGCAGAAGGGATAACTAACCCAGTATCATTGTTTTGTGACTATCCATTACAGGATGCCTAAGAACAGAACCAAACAGAACAAACATCTCCCCCCTACCTCCAACTCTTTGGGGTCCAGGGGTCAAATTCAGAGACAACTGAAATTTCTATATTAATAACTTTTTATGGATTTATCTTGTATGGATTTCTCCAGTCTCCCCTTGAACTCAGGTAAACTTATTACATTCACAACATCCTTTGGCAAGGAATCACACAGCTCTGCTACCCACTGTATAATGAGCCTCCTCTTGTTTGTTTAGGACCTACCTCAGTTCTTTAAAGGGGCAACACAATGAACCTATTCTTTTTCATTTTTTTTATGCTATTCATGATTTTGCAAACTTTGCTTATAAAGCCTCTAAGCCATCTTTTTTCCCAACTGAAGAGTCTCAGTTAACTTTGTTGTTCCCCATGCCCAAGCCAGCCTGCTCCTCTGATCATTCCTAAATAAACCCTTCCTAAATATCACATCTTTGCTTTGGGACATCTGAGCAGTCAGGCATAAGCACCCATTAGAAAACAAAATTCAACGGCAGCAATTAATGAAGAGCAAAACAATGAAGTCAGATTCTCTTAAGGAATACTTGACATAATCCATCACTATGCAGAAACTGGCACAGTCAAAGGCACACAAAACTAGTGGCTGGTATTTAAACTGAAAAGTCCTCAAGATTTCCAAAATATTTTTGCTTTGCAATTACAGCAAAGGTTGAAAGCCACACTCTCCTAATTCCAAAATATTCAGTCATCTTTTAATCTGTACTTTGGAATTTCCTATCTTTTTAACCAAGTTAAAAATTCAGAACACTGTGGTTTCATTCACTTCTGTGGCTTTTGCCATATAAAATGCCCATGCTAGGCACCACAGCTGGTCTTCCCACTGGAGACACAGACACTCTGAAGTCTTCCAACACAAGAGAAAACTGAACCAGGCTCCCACTATCTCCTTTACAAAATCCTTCCCTTAACAGAGCAGACAAGGCTGTCTCACTTCTTGGTACTAGCTATTCACAAACTAGCCCTCCCTGGTCACAGATCCACCTCACACCAGCACCCATCTCTCCCATGGCACACAAAAAAGCCAGACGCTCCCTCCCTTCATGACAGAACAAGAAGCATGTCAGTTTGTCACTCTTGTGGCAGAGTTGCCATGGAGAATACAACTGGCATGACTAGGGCACTGAAAGCCACCAAGAAAGTCTACAGGGTGTTTGGCAAGAGAGAGTCAGGTCAGTCACATCAGCCCTCCCAACTAGGCACCCCGCCAGGTCTCCTTCACCACTGCCATGCCTTAGTGCACATTTCCTGTCAAAATGGCTTTCTACACTCATTGTGTCCAAGCTTGTCAAAGATGAGGATGCATGCCCCAGCTTTTAACATCACTGACAGTTTGGTCTCTTTTCCTCCACCCCTGCAAGAAACTTCAGCAATGTTGCTAGCTGAAAAGACATTGCTTATTGCTCCATCCTCTTGAACAAAAACCATGGAAGTTTCTGCTTGAGAGTGCTGCCAGTGGGAGCATTTCCCTGTGGCTGAGCTCCTCAAACTCTGTCTAGTGCATTTCCCTTCACTCACTCACCACCTATTTTCATCGTCACAACTGGGTTCAAACGAGTTCCCTCCCTGTCCTGCCCTTTAAGATTCTGATTCACATTTTGGGCACAGACAGCCCTATTGAATTATTCTCCTAGCTACAGGCCACCAACAATTCCAACCTCCTCCTGAATGAAAAGCAAGCAGAGTAATGGTTCCTCATTTAATCCAATGGTGGCACAAGGAAGCAGAGTTACAGTTCTGGGGGTGCTTTGCTCTATTCCTGATCCATAGTACGTTTGCTGTCATCACATCAACAGCAGCAGGACACATGCTTGCAATGCTGCCTTTCCCTAATGGTTTTTCAACTCTGCATATAGAGGTGTGCTTGGTTCCAAATATGAATTAAAGGCAGTGGCTGTAACTGTAGCATCACTGCTTTGTGGAGCAGGGAGGTTAAAATTAATGCTCCAAGACACCACGCTGAGCCTTGGGCCTGACAACCCACAACCAAATCTGGAAGAGACAGCTGCTGGCCTCTGTGCTAAGACAGTGTTTCTGGATACTCTGAGATGGGAACAGGAATATGACCACGTGAGCTTAAATTCAAAAAGGCTTTTCAGATGCTTAATGCCCACAGAAATAACTGGGAGTTAGGTACCTAAGTATCCTTGTGAGTCTGGCCACACCTCATCACACAGAGGCTGACAAATGGCCCATCAGGTAGATTTAAACTGATAGAAAGCTATAATGACCTATTACCTGTCACCCTTAACTGATTTTTAAAGGTGTCGAAGAACTGGCTGCAAGTTCCCAACAGAGAAAGGCTTCATGCCAAAAGAAAATCTAAAGACACTCTCATTGCACTGAAGATATGATAAAAGCTGTTTCTGCAGTCCTTGGTCTCTGCATCTTTTAGAGATGCATTACCGCATAAATAACAACTTTGTTTATGAGTTTTCATTCATTTCCCCTCTAAAAAGTGAGCTCCATCTAGAAGTTCAGCTTTACTTAGGAATCCAAGGGCAGGAATTGCTGTCCCCAGAAATGTTTTATTTCCTTCTTTCACCCAAGGCTGAATTGAACTGATGATCCATATTATGGAGCTTTGCTGAATGCCCGGTACCTACAGGGAGCACTCTGCCAGCTCCTTGGTCTATAATTCTGACAACAGGATAGATTGCAGAAGAGGCCCTTATAAAACTACAAGACAAGAGAATCCCCCGGTGCTGCAGGTTAGTCCAAGAGTTAATTAACCCACTTACAAGGTCAGGTGAATCACAATGTCCACAAAGAAAAATTGGTAATAACCAGGCTCTTTTAGCCATTGCCCATTTTCAATGTATAGACCCCTTCTTACATGCTTTGCTTGGCACAAGAGCCTACATCTGTGACAATCGGCATGAGATCCTACATTTGTAATAATAACACAATGGAGAAAATAAGTTTATCAGTTCTGATTTTGGACACTGAATGTAACAACAATTAATAGGGTGTCTGCATTCAGTGAGGAAGAGCATAATTAATGTATTTGGGAAATTTGACCACTTTTACAACAGCTAAAAACTACTAATGTGAAATGTAACTCACTAAGGTCTGCAAAACAAGGTTGGAGAAAGCCTGTTCATTTCCATATGCATCACATCACCAGAGGCTCTTAGAATGACAGCCAAAAAAAAAAAAAAAAGGAAAAAGGAAAAGAAAAGGCTATCATACTGTTTATAACACAGAATCAACTCCACCCATACATCCTTGGCAGACATTTTTTTGGCCTCTACTTCAGAAACCTCAGTGATGGAATAGACACAACCTCTCCAGGTAATTTCTTCCTGTGTTTCACTATCCTACATGCTGCAAAAAAAAAGTCTATCCTAAATCTCATTTGCTGCAGTTTAATCTTCCTGAAGCAACTTTTTTCCACAGGGAACCATGCGAACAACCTGTTCTCCACTCTTTGCTGCAGCCTTTTGTATGTTTATCCGTTCTCCCCTCAGTCTTTTACTCTCTAAAAGACCAAAAAAAGCCTTCAGTCATTCCACCTCAGTCATGCTTAATCTCCTTTAGCTTGTTAAAAGTAGGAGACTCTACATCTACTGTAGTAAATAATGGTCAGGGTCCATTCACTAGCTGTGAGTGCAGTTCAGCCAAATGCTCCTTTCCCAAAGAGAGTGATCATATCTAAACTGCCTTTGGGGAGCAGTGTCTGGCATGCTTCATCTTCCACACCAGGTCCAGGCATTGTCTGGGATAACATTGCTTGACATCAGCCAAAACTATCTTGACATGAACACTTGAAGAGGTGAAGAGCACAAATTATATGGGTCTAGTGCTGGGGTCCATGAATTTACCCTGTTTCATTGGCTAGTTAAGAAGCAACCTAGAAAAAACTCTTCAGGTGTGCTTCTAATAGACATATTTCTACTCACTTCACAGCATATTTGGTCACACATGTTTTTTCTTCTACATGACAAGCACTTGTCTGGCAATAGAGGTTATGAGATCAGATTGGGGCCACAGCAAGATCCTTCAGCTGTGAGTCTGCTCTCACCACTTTCTTAGAGCAAGGAGTCAAGTGTCTCATCCTTGACTTCAGCACAGTATCTTGGTCTTTTTCCAACTCCAGCACCATGAGAAATTTTGGGACAGGTCACAGAGCAGGCCTAACAGCTGCCTCTGGTATGGTGGAAGAGAGTGGGAAAGGGAAAGACAGGGCTGGCAGAGAGTGGGGGAGGGTGCAGCATTGATTTATAAATGCTAGAATCATTGAGGGTGGAAGGGACCTCTTGAGATCATCTAGTCTAAAGGTTTTTCTTGTGTTCAGATTGAATTTCCTGATTTTAATTTGTTCCCATTGCTTCTTGTCCTGTCAATGGATATCACTGAGAAGATTCTGGCTCCATCCTGTTCGCTTCCTCCCCATCAGGTATTTATACACATAGATAAGATCCCCTCCAAGCCTTCTATTCTCCAAGCTGAAGAATCTTAGCTGTCTCTGCTGTTCCTCATATGAAATATATGTTTGAGAACAAGTGAGGAACAAGGAAGCATTCAACAGGTTTCATGTTTAGTGTAAGAGGATTTGGTAGCTTTGTGTAGAATCTTCTTCTCTGTGGAGCAGAACAAATGATGACACTAGGGCAAGGGCTCACAAAGAAACCCAAGGCAGGTAACTGACGACAACGTTGATGTCAGGAGACAGAGTCCCCAGACAAACACACCAAGGTATACATGCCCAAAACAACCCAAGACTCAGAAACTGAGGAAGACAACAGTGTACTAATATAAAGAGCAAACAGATCATGACTAGAAGCTAGGCCAAGCATCAGGAAGTTCTGTGAGGTGGCAGCTGAGATGAGGACCGAGCCAGTCTGGAACTAGACCCGGCAAGACAAAATTGAGGGATGGACATGTCCAGGAGGAAGGGTCTGGAGTCAGGACTAGGAGAAATAGATGGAAGACCAAACAAGATAGTGAGCCAAAATCTTGGCATTAGCCAAGACAACAGTAATGAGAAACAAGACTTAGTACCCACAACCAGAAATATGGGGCACAGCTTTAGCCAGAAGATCCACTGAGGAACCATGTCAGCAAACAATAGGACAGCCCCAGTTACCTGAGGAGTGGGGAGAAGCACCAACCAGATTTACAGACCAGCCCTCAGCCAGCTAGAGAGACCTGTAAGTCTCTCAGTGACCAGGATATTGACTGCAGCCAAGTTCCTGGCTGCTGTTTACTTGCGCACAGAACCATCACAGGATGCCTCACCACAAAGAGGAAGAAAGTTCATAGTTGTAGGCTCCAGATCGGAAGATAAATAGGTACATATCCCAGGCAGATAAGTTGTCACTTTTTAAAAGTTCTAGTGCTTATATAAAAGGATACAAATCCTTTAAGCAGATAATAAAGTGAATTACATATATTACTCAGTTAATGATTTTGTATCTAATTATGAGATGTTGTTATCAGTTGCTAAACATTGCTTGAGGTTATCTGCAAGACAGGACAGATGTTTTTGTTTTGTTTATTATTCCAGTTATCAGTTTTGTGCAGCTTTAAAAGATTTGTTTTTCTGTGAGCAATGACCCTATATGCACCATCTCAGAATCCTGACATCCAAAGGCTAAAATGAACCAAATATGCAGACACCTTCCATGGGTTCATTCCCAAACCACTGGAGTATGAAAGTTAAAATACAGAAGGCTGAAAATATAAAAGTTCTTCTTTAATTCCATGTTTCAGTTAATTATTCAAAAAGGACGCTTAGTCATTTCAATCTACCAATTAAGGCTGTTTTACTTCTTATTGTCCTGGGCAATAAAATATTCTACTTATTTTAGGAACAACAGCAACAAATAAATAGGTGCAATCTGAGCAGAAGGAAAGTCATCATAGCTGGTTGGTCTGGCTTCACTCCGTAAGTCTTCCTGGGAAAACAACAACTGAAACAACAACAAAGTACTTCAACCCTTAATTTGAAAAAGGAATGCAAATGGACAACTCTCCGTAATCTATGCTAGCTTGTTTCAGTGGTTAATTACATTCATTGTTAAAAGCATAACTTTCTTCCATGCTGTTTTCTGATGTCGTTAACAGGTAGCCACTGACCCTCAGTCTACCACTATCCCTAGCACCAAAGACCCTTTACTAAATTTTTATTTCCCAGAGGTTCTTGCAGAGAACAATCACCTCAGTTGTTAACCACTTCTTAATTTTACCTGACTACACTGCACTTCTTTAATTTCACACTATTAGACTTGCTTCACAGTTCTTTAAACTTTTATCCACTCCACTTCTATCTACTGAATTATGGAAACAAGGACTGGACATAGCATCCCAGCAGTGGTGACCAAGTTGCCTGAAGAGGAGCATGGCCAGCAGGTTGAGGGAGGGGATTCTCTCCACCCTACTTTACTCTTGTGAGACCCCCCCCCGCAGTGCTGTGTCCAGCTCCGGGGCCCCCAGCATAAGAAGGACACGGACCTGCTTGAGTGGGGCCAGAGGAGGCCACAAAGATGCTCAGGGGGCTGGAGAACCTCCCGTATGAGGACAGGCTGAGAGAGTTGGGGGGGTTCAGCTGGAGAAGAGAAGGCACCAGGGAGACCTTATAGAGGCCTTCCAGTACTTAAAGGGGCTACAGGAAAGATGGGGAGGGACTCTTGATCAGGGAGTGCAGTGATAGAACAAGGGTTAACATTTTTAAACTGAAACAGGGTAGATTTAGATTAGACATTAGAAATTCTTTACTGTGAGGGTGGTGAGACACTGGCACAGGTTGCCCAGAGAAGCTGTGGCTGCCCCCTCCCTGGCAGTGTTCAAGGCCAGGTTGGACGGGGCTTTGAGTAACCTGGTCTAGTGGAAGGTGTCCCTGCCCATGGCAGGGGGCTTGGGACTCGATCTTTAAGGTCCCTTCCAACCCAAACCATTCTATATGAATTCTATATGACTACAGAGATAGTCAGCTCTTACTTGACAGTTCCTGCTTATACACCCAAGGATTGCACTAGTCCTATTTGTCATAGTATCACCCAGAGCTCAGATTCAGTAGATCATCATTCCCAGAACTTAAGTTCAAACTGGACTTCTTCGCTCCAAGGGCTTCTTTCTATGTAGTCTTGGTGGTAATGCTTTACAATGATAAAGCACACTACCACTAGCTGTTACAAGCTGCAGCAAGCAGAGATTCTACCCAGAGACTGCTGTGAGCCAAACAAAATAGATTTATGCCCCTCCCCCCACGCACCAGTTATGTATATACTGCTTATCAAGACCAAGGTGTCTTTAGTTGACTGGCCTTCTCCCAGATCATGAATTTACTTACCCTGAGACTTGACATCATTTATGGACTTTAGAGCAAACAGTTTTCCTTTCAGTATATCATCTTTTTGCTTTTTTTTTTTTTTAAGGACTGAGTGTTTATATGGAGAAAGAGGGGGAGGGGAGAAGGGCAAATCAATCCAGGTTGGCTCCAGGATGAAAAAAATATTGTGAAATCAAGCAAATGCAAGTCACAGGACAATCTCAAAGATGCAGTGAGCAGAGTAAGGGGGCTAAAACAGAATAAAAAATAACAGCCTTCATCCATAAGAAGGAAAGGAATTACTATCGATTTTTTAAGCTGAAGTTCAAACCAGCACAGAGAAATTTACTGCAAAAATGTTAATGATGACAATTCAATCTATGGCTCATGGTTTCTCAGTGAAATTATGCACTCACTCTTTTCAAGGCTAATGTTAGCAGGACTCAAATGACAACCCAAAGAGAAACTGTTCTGATAGACTATGACACAACTGGCAGCCTTAGGTCATAAAAGGCTCCAAGGATTCAATCCATGTTGACACAGGATTAAAAATTGCTCATTCTTTTACAAGGCCAAACCCCATATTAGCTACCTGATAACAATATCTACTAGGAACTGGTCTCTTGTGATTAGCAAATATATATCTCAATGGGAGTGCTACCAAATATTCCTTTTAGAAGCTATTTATTAAGCCCTAAATTCTTTTGTGAATATCTTGACACTGCTCCTCACAACCATTGAGATACACCAAAACCAGCTCATACTCTACCAGGATGAAGCATGTAGCTGGTGTGGAGGCTCCCGACCACATTTTATAAATTCTGTGGCAGCAGAACTGAAAGAACTGATCAAAGCAGCAATATATGTGTAGGTACTAGATAACTACTCAAGGTTAACCTAGAGGAACAAAATAATGTAAAGCAGAGGCTCAGATGAAAATGAAGTGAAAAACCAGGGTACTCACTCAGTTTTCTGAACAACAGGGAAGCTTCCAAGTCGTACATAAGCGCTCTGAATTCCATTTTCTTTCATTCCAAAAATCTGTTTCACGCTGAACGAATCCATCAGGTCAAATCCTGTCCATAATGGAAGTGTAAATACGAGACATTGATCAGGCAGTGGGACATGTCTTCAGATGTACTTAGGTAGTTATCTTAGCCCACAAACACATCACTTCAGAGATTAACCTTGTTCTTGTTGGGAAAAGCCAGAACAAAATTCTGACATGGTCTAATCTGCTTATTCCAAAAACTGAGAAACAAGCATAAATTCAAACTTCAACATGTCCTGGAGAGATTAGAACAGAGTTCTCCAGAAATTAATAGTTATTGTTTGCATTGCCACAACACCCTGAAAATGCTGTAGAATTCATTAATCCCTATGTAGAAAAATGCACAGGTGTGGACTGAAACATTTATTTGTAGAATCAGAGAACCATAGAATGGTTTGGGTTGGAAGGGACCTTCAAAGATCATCAAGTTCCAAGTCACTGCCATGGGCAGGGACACCTTCCACTAGACCAAGTTGCTCAAAGCCCCATCCAACCTGGCCTTGAACCCTTCCAATGATGGGGCATCCACAGCTTCTCTGGGAAACTTCTTCCATTTCCTCACCACCCTGATCATAACTTTTTTTTTTCCTTATCTCCAATCTAAATCTACTCTCTTTCTCTCTTTCAATTTAAAACTGTTGCCCCTTGTCCTGTCACTACAGGCCTTGGTAAAAAGTCTCCATCTTTCCTATAAGCCACTTTTATACATTGTAAGGCCATAATAAGGACTCCCTGGAGTCTTCTCTTCTCCAGGCTGAACATCCCCAACTCTCTCAGCCTTTCTTCATAGCAGAGGTGTTCCACCCCTCTGATCATTTTCATGGTTCTCCTCTGGATCCACTCTAAGTACATCGCTTTAATGAAAACTGCTAGTCCAAGACACTCGACTATATACACTTTTCATATCATTTTAATATGATTTATTCTTAGTCAAATCAAATCATCATTATCATGAGCTATTAAACCTGAATGCAGATATTCATGTAAAGCTTCTGACTTTGTTCTGACAAGGGTTATTAGCTCAGTCATAAACTACACACACGTGTCTATGCAGCTCCAGCGTCAATATGGTCCCAGACACAACGAACCCATGCTTTTGTGACATGAAGTCCCAGCTGCTAAACCCTGCCAGGGACAGTGCAGGTACAGTTGTGCCACACTCCTGAATGCATCCAGTTCCTGAAGGTGCAGTACTGTGTGGATGCAACCATCCTGCTTTTAGCTCCAAACTGGCTCCACAGGATGCACATCCAAACTAACAGCCGCTCCCAGAACCAAACACACTGTGGAGTTAGAGGCAAAAACACTGCAAAAAGCAGATTGTGAGCAACTGAGCAGAGAATATGTGTTTTTCTTGTATTTGGGCTATTCCAACCTCTTCACTCCCTCACACACGCACAATTACACATATTAACTCACGTGTGTGTCACTCCAGCACACAAATCTGGTGATACTAGAGTAGCCTATTTTGATAAACTGATTTTAAACTATGGCAGTGCTTTTAGCTTTGTTCAGTTAGTGACTTACTAAATCTTTTCTAGGATAGATAGATATTTTTGTGTGGTGAAATTGGGCCCTAAGATTCTTGGGTTTCTTAGTTGCCCTCATGAAACTTTCAGGCTGAAGGTCACTGCAGGGCTTGAAAACGACTGCAACAGGAAAAGGTACCTACCTAATAATATTATTCTTCAAATTTATGTGAATAAATAGGTGTAAAAAACCTGTGTGGGCCAGTCCCAAGACTAATCAAGATGTGACAGCAGACAGTAAATAAAACATAAAGCTTCCATCATGGAACTTTTTCTGAAGAAATAGCTTTTTCTGAGGAAATATAATCTTAATTGTTTGCAAAGACTTAAATGGTTGCCTGGTGCCAAGTTGAGGTCTTTTGTATTATAATGACTTTCCTGGCTGTCAACAGCTTTTCCCTCCTGTCCACTCTATTTTCAGGTTTTACTGGACATTCAGGAGGGCAAATAATGCAGTTAAGATGCTTTAGGGCCTCATGGCTCCACATCATAATCACCTCTGCAACAACTCTAATGATACACCCTTCTGACATACTGTAATCATTCACGATTGCAGCTACAAATCATAGCAAATAGACCCTACCAGAACATGAGAGCTCCCTCCTGGCTATCACATAAAAACCAGTATGACCTGTCCATATAAGCTCTCCCATAGCTCATTTCACCATGCAGTACACATTCCTCATCTACACCAACCACAGAAATGTGAGGCAGGCAGCTGAGTGTTGCTGGTAAGAAGAGATCAGGCTGACTTGGAAAGGAAATTGTTAACCATTCACTGGAGGTGAGCTGTGGATGGTGAAGGCTGAAAAGCTGCTCAAGTGACGTTGCAATGTCAAGTCACCAGAGTCCTCAAGCTGTGGAGTATTGTTCACCTCATGGAGCCTGTAAGGATCCATTGCTCAAAGTACGCAAGTGCAAGATACAGTGACAAGAACTTCATTTGCTCAGACCCAAACTTGCTCTCATCTTTCTCTGACAACTCAAGCTAACATTCATATCATGAGCAACTGTGAGGGTGTGCACATTAGCATGCTTTTCCAGTGGAAACAAGTTAAGAGTAAGAGTTAATCAATTTTTTTTCTTTTTGAGATTTCCTAACAACTTGCAGTTTAGAAAGCCTAAGTAACACCATGAAACATATGCAAAGTTATTAAACTATTTTGCAAACAGAACGTGCTATAATGAAAATAAGTCACGCGCACAACTTAGAATATCTCATTTGCATTCGGTACTGGACAAAGCACACAGGTAAATCATAATAGGATTTTCCTTATTCAGGCTACGGATTGGCAAATCGCAAATTTCTTGATATATTTTTCATTAAAGAATGAATGAGGGTTGTTCTTTGAAAAATTCCATGTAGGTCCACAGGAATGTTAAGCTCTAGATGTGTCAGAGTCCACACTTAAAACCAGCAAATGGTTTTGTTTGAAAAACACTATTAATTTGTTCTGTGTCAAATTCAGAAATTGCCTCCACTTTCCTTAGAGGCAGCTATGAGACAAACTAATTCATGTTCACAGAGCACTTCACATGGGGTTCATCTGCCTAAATAGCAGCTCGCTAGACAGGGCAATAACAGCAACTCTCATTCAGTTAGGCACAGAGAACTCAAACCCAGGCACTTCTAGGGAAAGATTAATCTCATACTAAAACAGATGCAAAAGTGTGTGTTTCTCTCCATTGACATAAAGAGAGCTTAGGATGCTCAGGTTGCATGCTAAACTCACCCAGTAAAGGTCTATAGCTGGTGAGATAACCTCCACACTTAGATACCCCATTGCCAGCCAAAGCCTATGGAGGTAATGGACACTGGTTGCTGAAGGATTAGACTGGACACTAGGAAAAAATTTTTCACAGCAAGAGTGATCAGACAGTGGAATAGGCTGCCCAGGGAGGGGGTGGAGTCACCATCCCTGGATGTGTTTAAGGGTCGTTCAGATGAGATATTGGGGGATGTGGTGTAGGGGAGAACTTTGTAGAGTTGGGCCGATGGTTGGACTTGATGATCCCAAGGGTCTTTTCCAACCTGAATGATTCTGTGACTCTGTAATAGCATTACAGAAAATGTGGCATCGGGCTATACACTAAACAATGAAGAACTATACTGAGGATGAGATACATCTCACCTAATTTTATCTGTCTGAAAAGGAGACATTTGATGTATGCAGGTTGCCTCAGTTCCCTTGTGGGTCAGCAGAGAAATATAGGAGTCTCTAAGAAGACAACTCATCACATCTGTCTCAGACCTACTTAAAGACAGACTGAATTACTATTTGGCAGTGCCTACCTCCTTCCATTCAGCAGAAAGGGAGCCCATACAGACAGTAATTTTCAGATTGCAGAAGCTGGGTGAGATATATTCTACTCATAGGGAATGCTATCCATTTTGTGCAGTGAATGAAGCAGAAGTAAAGAGGAAAAAAATGTTAACTAATCACACATAACTTACATTTACATTGTCTCATTTGCCATCAGGATTGAATAAAGGTTGCAGATTTTTAAATTCAGACTAGCAATATCTTAAGTTTGCTATCCTGACCGTTCACTGTAAGAGTCTCTTTAAACAGATACCACTACATTTCTAAGTGGAGAAGAAATAAACAAATACAAAATATTGTCATTCAAGCTGAGAAATTAGTCAAGGTAGATTGCCCAGGTGGGACTGGAAAAAAGACACCTAGGGAAACTTCCAAATTAAATTATCCTTTAAAGTAACCCCTAAGATTATTTCAGATGAAGGACAAGAAAATATATATAGCATTTATTATCATTATTATTATTTTGTTTACTTCATGTGCCTGGAAGCATTTTGTACTGAGTATGCTCCCTTGCTGACTTTAGGACTGAAACTGGGATTGTGAGGGAAACAGCATGATGCTTTTAATTTAGTCTTGAACCACAGTGGTAACTTAAAAAATAGATGATGCTGTAATAATTTCTCCAACACTTGAACAGGATTTTTCACCTGGCAGTGTCTGGCTGCTAACAGTGCAGTGGAAACAGACACTTAGATCTTTCCCCAGACATCTCACTGGCTGTTTAGTCTGTCGTTCAGCAGAAATACGGGCTGTCCATTGGTTTTTCCACCACCAAGGAGGGACCACATTGTCAGTGCCATAGGGAAAATGAGATCCTACACATAGCTTCCCAGTCCTCTCCATGAGTGAAATGGGAGAGAATACACCTGCCTAATTTAGCAAGGACAAAGCTACTGTTACCTATTGCACCATGCTCAAGCACAGGATGAAAGGGTAGGACTTTCCTGTTCTCAGTCGATTTGATTTGAAAGGTGTTCTTTTGTGTACCAGGGCAGGTGTGTTTTCTCAATTGGTTTATAAACTATTTAATCAGTAATGCCATAAATATGGCAATTATTAAGATGAATAATGCTCTTTGATCATGCCTCCTACTTCATTATAGTTACTATAACAATATGGGGCCACTGAAACCCTCTAACATGATTGCATCTCCTGAAAAGTAGCACACCCTAGTCCATTAACATTAAAATTAAAATAGTGACCTGAAAAAGAAGCTCAGATTCCTAACAGCATACTTGGCTTGGAAAGCAATTTCTTATGCATTGCCCCACTGATCAAATCAGCCGAATGCCTCTCTACTTGCAAGTAATAACTCCCTTACAAGAAGCAGACCATTTTTCCAGAATCAGAAAACACACTCAGATCTGCCTGTCACAGGGACAAGATGGCAGAACTTGGCACTCGACAACTTCTACATCATCTAGCTGTAATATGCGACCAGATTCTCTTTTACAGGATGTCCACACTGCACCCAACCACATCCTAAAGCGTGGCCAAAGGACAATCAAACAGCCCTGTACTTGTCCAGTGGTCCTTTTGTTTCAAGGTAATTATTTCAAGACCAGACTAAAGGGGCCATGGTTGGTTGCCCTGAGTATGAGCTGGATTTCTGCCTGACTCCATTAAGGATCTGATATGGACAGCATCGTGGCAGCTAGTGTGCATGTTGACATTTTCCTGTCTGTCCTGTGTTCAGGGGCAAGAAATCCCCCAAAATAAAAAGAGCACCCAAACCCAGTAAACCATAGCAACAAAAGGAAATTTTAATAGAAAACATGGCTGTGTGCACATTTGGAAAGTCTTCTCAAAGTAGGACAGAGCCATTAACTTCTTCTTTAGCCTAAAGAAACCTTCTGAGAAAAGTGTCCTGCTTTGCATTCCCAAGGAGCCCAAGGTAACACTCACAGGGGGAACTTCTGGGCTACTTCTAACTGTGAAAGTTTCTGGTGAGACAGTGGCCTGGAGAGAAATGTGGAAAGCAGGTGAGAGAGGAATCAGGAAAGGCACTGGCCATCAGAGCCTCAGGTGATGTGTCTGGATTGTGGATTTCCAGCCACAAGCACTAACATAAAACAAAGCAGCTTTTGCAGGAAATGCTCCATACTCTGGTCTTGCTTAAACTCTCAGATGAACTATCAGCCTTGTTAATGTTTTGATGGAGTATCACCAATAACCAAGGTCAGGGAGGTTGTCATCAGCTACTGGTTCTCAGAGACTTCTGAAAATAGCAATCTGTATTGCCTGTGATAAAACAGCATATGTTACTTTTACTAGAGGGAGGTCAATGGCAATAAACTTTATGGTAGACTAGAGGAGTGTATAAATTCCTAGGAAGAACAGTATCACTCGGGAGCCTTTCAGCAAATACAAGATCTTATCAATTTTCTTGCCTAACATTTCTGCAGTCTGGAAAGTTAAGCTTTCATGGATTGCCTGTGCTGACAAGGAAGAGCCTGCATGCTCACTAGATCCTGAACATCCCTTTCAATTCCTCTAGTATGGTCTGCAAAGCTATTACTACTATAAATAGTCCTCAGTTTTGTTACCTGTCTTAGGTACTTTCTGTGCTAATATATAATTAAAAATAACAGAAAAAAAATGTTATCATGCCATATTCTGAAGCTAAATAGTGCATTTAACCAGCTATGTCTGGCAATTAGTTACTTTAAGTCAGAATGTAGATGAGGGGTATTTTTCTTCTACCATATCGAAACCTTTGTCATCCTTATCTTCCACAATGCTCTAGGCTGAAACCAGCTATTTCTGGACAACCAAGATGTGTCTCAGTTCAGGGCTGGGATTGAAGTAAAAATGTCCAAACCTTGAAGGGGAGACTTACTACTTTATTCAACATGTGTTGCTGTTATTGTTATAGTATCCATCATCTGCTACAGCATTTTTTGCTGTTCCTGACATTCCTTCCTCCACAGGAAAGGAAATCCTGGCAAGAGCTGACAGAGCATCAGATATTAAGGATATTTTTAAGAGCTCACTGAAGTCTCCATCTCCAAGGCTCTTCCACCACATTAAAATTACCTACATCCATATCAGTACATCACTGCCCCAATCATAGTTCCACTTGGCAACAAGAAGTAGTATTTAGAAGGATGTGAGGTGCATACTGATGCTATCATCCTTCAATGTCCTAGTCTTCCTGGCATGCTGGCAGGAGGCAGTCAGAAAGTCCTTTTCCTCTTTCTTGATGACCAGCTGCTTGAGTTGGTGAAATGTCTATGATAACAACCCTGGGGTCAATGTCAAAGCAGCAAGACACTATATCTTCACATTGTCCCAGCATCCCTGTGGGGCACAGAGATGTCACTTGTTGGCTTGTGATAATCTAGACAACAGGTAAGGTCAGAGTCCTGCAGCAAAGATAGTGTTTAGACCTGTCTCATTGTGAATGATTGTAAAAAGGGGCTTGAAAGAAAGTATTTTGTTGGACTAATTTTTTTAAACTCTCTGGCTGTCAAAAGAACTGATTTCCAAAGACTTACAACGGATAAGAATTCTGTCATCTCGCACTGTTTATTCCCCTCTAGTTCACCTCTCCATCAAAGACAGAAAACACAGAAGCTTATTTTTGCATGGATAATTCACCCCACATCAGGCACTCCCAGCTCAACGGTTTGATTCAGCATCATCAGCCAGCAGTGATTATCTGATTTATTCCCAAAGCATTAAGGACCGCACCTCTGGAGAAACAATCCAGAGAGATTTACTGGCAGCCCACAAGCCCTGCATGAAGTAGTGTGGTGAGTAAAGGGGTTGCACAAGCCATTAAAAGAATTAATTTGCTATATTTTACAAGCAGCTTGCAAGGGAATTTTGGAACTATAAAATTTTCCAAAGCCTATAGATTAAAGGGCCTCAAGAGTGTTTTAAAGAGGTTCTTGCTATTAACCAGTTGCCCTTTCTTTCCACAGATGTTATGGTTGGGATTTAAGCAGCACTTTGTGCTGGTCTGACTTCCTTCTCACCAGATCCACCAGATTTCAGTGAGGAGAGCAGCTAAGAGCTTAAGCTAATAATGAGGTTTTGTTGAAGCACACAGAGCAGCTCTTACGCCAGCATGAAGAAGGTATATTCCAGCAAGCCTACTACCTTCTAGGTGACACTCCATAAAGTGGTTTAGAGGACCCTTTAGATGGTATCAGTTCTGTAACAGTAATAGACCTGATTTACCCCCAGTACACAATGCCACCACTCAGGCTGTTGGTGTACTGATCCTGGTTTGCTTCCTTCGCATCACAACACTTGGGAGACACAATTTATACATTTTCCTGGTGCTTGCAAACAAGCACCACAGGAATCCCATGCAGATCACAAAAAGAGCTTGATCTCAGCTCGAGCACCAATCCATATTTGGGATTATCAAGGTCAGGGGCATTGCTTGAGGTATATCACACACTTACACCTCAAAAAGAAGCAAGCATCAGGAGGCAGTGAGGCAGGTGAGCAGGTGGTCACCAGGTTGAACTATGGGCCACTCTGTTTCAGAAACATCAGCCTAAAGCTTCAGTCAAAAACAGATAAGACAGATTGTGGGAGAAGAGCAAGTCGACATCAGCATAGCACTTGGTACCCTTACATGGGAAAGATAACACTTCAGGAAAGATGAAAGGGATATAAAACCAGAAAGAAAATTAGTCCAAACGCACAGTATGAGAGAAAGAGAGAGAGAGAGAGGTCAAAACCACAAGCAAACAAATGAATACAGTTATAGCCATCCCACCTGGTGGAAAGGGCTGTTGTAACCTAATCCCCAGCCTGCTGTAGAAACAGGAAATAAATACATGTCTACATTGGCTGCCTCTGAGGCAGCACCTTCCAACACCTGATCTCATGTTAATAACACATCACTTCATTTGATGCATTGTTCTGTTTATTTACATCAGTCTACTCTTACCCTTTTGCCTCTCAGTTTTCGGACAGTTGCTAGTGGCATACTGAACAACACTGAAAGCTGGTTTTGACACTGAACTCTTTGCCTCATTACTGAAGGTTTTTCTGTGCTGAAGTCATTCTCCATTTTCTCAGTGATAGACATTTGGCTTAGTGCCATGGGCCCTCTTTCAGCTCCTTTCCTGCTTCAGTGATTTACAAGATTAAACAGAGGTTCATTATTCCTTTGATGTCCTTGTATGCCAGATAGTCTTGCACCAGCTGAACTTACCAGGAGTATTTGTATTATGTTCTGATTTTAATTAGTCCCTCTATTTTGAAGTTCTCTTTTGAGTTCCTCGGGCCCTAAGGTGCTCTGTGTTCCTCTGGAAATCCATAAAATGGCAGAACTGCAAACTCATCACTTGGGATAACAGTGGAGGGGGGAGGACCCTACACTTCTTTGAATAAAGGTTTTGTTGGTAGCACCCAAGAGGACTCTACACATATAGCTGAGAAAAATGACAGTGGATAAGTTTGTGAGAGCAGAGTGACAGGACTGATGAAATCAACATAAGTACCAACAATTCTTACTGCTTGCTCATACAAGAGGCTAGTATTATTTTTAGGGTAAGAAAAGGTATTTAAGGAAAAACACCTTACTAAGACATAACCTGCTAGATTCTCCTTGTAATGCTACTATCTGGGCTATAAGAAAACCCCATCAAGGTGCGACTCATGAAAATAAAAATATTCCCATTAATTTCAGGTGCTACAAACAAGGCCTATTATGAAAGCAGGTAGGGACTGCTCTCTAAGAGACTGTAGTGGTTCCTTTATGCCAGATGATCAGTACAAAACAAATTAGACCTACGTAAGTACACAAAAACCTGGCCAGAGCTGTTATCAGGGACCACTCACATCAGACGGGCTGATTTAACTCCAAGTGTTAGGAGGTATTTATTGAAATTGTGTATGTGCCTTCTTCCCATCATGTGTGCATAATGGCCAAAAAGCTTGCACTGATGAAGAATTTATGGGATGGTATATCCAGGCCCCTCTTTTGCAGGAATGTCTTTCTGAATAGAATTAATAGAATAGAATAGAATTAATCTAAAATATTTGGACCGAGAAATATCTGGAAGTACCTCATGGTAAGCCAATCTATTACCCTTCTTATAGCCAAAGGACTGGTTGCTTCTTGGGCTACAAATAGTTAAAAATCGAATTAATTTATTTCCTTTTCATCAACCTCACGTGCACTGCAATAAGAAAAAATCATGGCTTGTTTAACTTCTGGGAGAAAGTAAATAGTGCTACATAAAAAAAAAAGCATTTGGGGTAGACTTATTTTTATTTTTTTAATATGCAGGTAGATCTGAATACTTTGTGTGCACATTCCTGTGCATGGTTAACCCTTGTTAAGTCTTTTATGTGAATGCAGAAGTCAGAATTTGTTGCTGCTGGGATTCAGACCAGGGAAAGTCTTTCACAGGGACTGCTCAGCTGTTACCAGTTTTCTTCCTGCAGTAGCAGACTCTAAAGTAATTTCAGCATTTGTTCTCCATGTTTCACACTGCCATTAAGCAGCTCAGCCAGGCTACCTGCCCCAATGCAGATCTGATGCCTAGTGCTGGTCAGGTCATTCACAGTGCCAGAAGTCCACTGAGATCCAGAATGTTGGGTAATAGCTACATCTCTGACCATACTAGGAAAAAGATTAATTTAAAACATGGGGTTTTAATTCAAGGAACTCCTCAACCCAGCTCTGTTGATGAGAGCGGGGTTATTTGTATTCTGCAGGATGCTTGAGCTTTTCCAGGCTTCTAATCCAGATGCACATTTGGTGGCACCCTACCCCTGTTGGGGTGACTACACACTTCTACTTCCCAATCCTTTGGTTTCTGCAGCAGGGGAATTCCTTGGTACATAAGCCCAAAAGAAACAACCACAGGTCCCCACGCTGGATATCTGGGGGACCTGGACACCGGGCTTGCCACAGCGCACATCTAATGTGCAGGTTAGAGCTAGCCCATAGGACTGCAATGACTACACTTAGAAGTCATAGATGATTGCTTGACCTGGTTTTCTTGGACTTACGTGGTATTAAAATATCCTTGAACATGGGTGAATCATTTGGCAACCTCTGAAAAACTTCAAAGATATTTTAAGTGCAATGATCTTGGCTATAATGAGATTAGCTATTGCACAGTAGAGAGACTCCTAGAAAGCAAAGCTAAAAGAGACTCGTAAGGTCACCTGCACTGAACAAATCCCACCTACCAGCCCAGAGGACAAATCCACTCCATGGCACAAGTCCAGACATTGTCTCCAGTTTACAGGAGACTGAAATGACTCTTAGGACTATAGGTACAGGTCAGCTGCTACTTTCCCTGTTTACTTCTCATGGATATACAGCAGCTATAGCCAGATGTATGTGTCTCAGGAACCCCAGTTCACATTCAGCTTTCCAGATCCTTAGAGAATGAAGAACATCAGCACTCAAGTCAGTGCTAATTACTCTTTTATTACTTGTGCATTTTCCACTTGTCTCTCAGGGGCTTCCCAAGGAGACTCTGAGAGGGGCAATACAGACTTCCAAGTGCAAAGGGAGGTAAAAATGCCCATCACACAGGCACCACAAAAATGCTTTTGTTCCCCAGAGGACATGGGTCTAATGTGCTTGTTCTGCAGGTTCAACAGCCTGGACACTCCAATTTCCTCCTGCTACCATGTGTTTTACTGGGCAAATATAAATAGTCCCAGGGATATTATAATTAGCTGGTGAGTCACTGGCATCTCTGGAATGTGAACCCTGTGCTGCAAACTGCAGGACACTGGAGACATGCTGACAGTTAAACCCAGCCACTGCAGTCTATAATTGTAGGATACTAGTTTTACAACCAGTGCCTCTATCGTAAAATGCCCAAACATCCTTTATAGAGCTACAGAAAAACACAGAGGTCATAAATACACTGGCATTTTGCTCATTTGCGCATGGAGGTTTCTGAGACGGGGAAGAGAGTTAGAGGCTGAGGTCAATTTGTGGTACAAGCCATAATGCAATTTCTCCTGTTCTTCATACACACAGCCTTTGTGACTACTTAGGAGTTAGAGTCATGGTTTTTATGTTCCCTCCTTGCCCCATTAACACCATCCAGTGTGGCTTGTATGAGATGTATAATGTGATGTAGTGGCTGGAAGTATCCTTAATTTTGCTTAGCACTTATGGATATCATTTCAAGTCTTCCTTTACTTCTGTGGCAGATTGCCTCTGAAAACAGCAGTCAGTGTCTGTTGAGGAGTATTATCTGCTCTGGTGGATAATGTTGAGGACTAGAGCTCAAGCCATTTTTAATTCTAGACATCATCCAGATTTCAGCAACCAAATCCCATGTCCTGTAGGTCTAGTTTAAAATACAAATAATTCAAATGTGAAGTTTTAAAAACTCAAGAAGTATAATTCATTTTCAATAACTTTCATGTGTTGTTTCAATGCAATAGAGTGGTTCATAAAAATACACAAGGGGGACATCTTCAGGGTGTAAAATGTTATCACTGTGTTTTCCTGCCTGGTCATGATTAATAGTAGGCCATGATCCTTTGTTAAATGCTGACGGAACCAAAACAACAATTCAGCAATCTAAGAGATAAGGATTACAACTGGGGTTTTATTTTGAATACTTCAGGGCAGATGAGTTAAACCCTCTTTTGTCTTCATTTCTCTACTTGATAAAAAGAAAACATGGTACCTACAAGGATGCTGTAAGAACTTTGTTCAAAGTGTCGTCAAGCATTGCTTTAAAATATCAGACTTTCTGGAAGAGAAACAGTGTTTATCCTGGCATTCTAACCAGATTTCTCGCTTTCTTTCAAAATTCCCTGTGTGATTTCTAATGCACGCAGCAACATTTACATTCTGAATTTACGCATTATGAACTGCTAAGCAGATGCTGCTTCACTTCACTGCCAAAATTTGTATCAGTAGTAGAGTAAAGGTGCCTATATATTCTTACCCCATGCAATCCTATTTCACTGTGGCAGCCCTTACTGAATGCTAGAGATAGTGATTTTTTATTTAAATGCTATGATATCAGAGGGTCATAGAGAACAATCCTCTGCTATGAGAGGACTCATGACTGTCCATCACTGTTTATTTGTCTCCATTACTACTACTTCACCACTTGTTCCAGTACTTCATATCTCTGACAGTTTGAAACCTCTTCTAATGTCTTGAATGTATCTCTTAAACAGTTGATACCCATTTCTTATTATACTCTTTGTCCTTTAGCTTGAATGATTCCCCTATCTCCCTTCTGCTATTCCCCTGATCTATTTGCAGAAAGCAATAGTATCTCCCCTTTCCACCTGCACACTGCAAGATTAACCAAACCCATTTTTTTAATCTCCTGTTTGAAAATAGTCTCTCTGGCTCCTGAACACACTAATAGCTCCTGGAGGCTGAATCCATCTTTCCTGAGCTGAGGAGGTCTGAGCACACTTTTCTAGATAAGCAGTAACCAAAACCCTGTCCACTTTCATGAATTTTTCCCTATCTCTACAAGACCTGCTTTACCTCATGTAGTAATGATCTTTGCCTTTTTCCCCAGCTGTACAGCACTGTGACTTACAAACTTTTGCGGACTATGACATCATCAGTTTCCAGAGTATGAGTTTATAGCACAAAGTCCTGTTACTGACCCATACGTACCACAACAGGACTTTTAAACTAATAGTCCCAAGTCAGTTGGAAAAAATCCCAGGTTTTGAGGCCAACCAGCTCCTCTTTCAACAATATTCTGATCCCAATCTATATAGTGGAAACTCACAGAGAAGATTAGACCTAAAACTGGACCCTGAAGACGTCCACCACTGTCTGCGCTCTGACTTGTTATTCCCTTTCCTAGCAACTTCATCATTATCTCTCTGCTAGCCAGTTTCTGGCTCACTTTACAACGATTATTAATCTCTACCATTTTCACTTTAGCAGTGACTTTCAATACAGTACTCCAACAAATGCTTGCTGAAGTCCAGATAGATGAGATTTACTTAGTTCTGTTTATCTAAAGAAAAAAATCACCTGCCTTTTAAAAGGAAAGTATCGGTTTAGTCTGTTGGCTCCCCTCCAGCTCATAATGTGTTTTTTGATGCAGTTATTCATTTGATTATGCATGGAGCCATCCTCCCTACCCTCACTCATACATACTCTCAGCATCTGACTTAACAGAATCCCACACATCTTCCATCTCTTAGTCACATCACCGGTTCCCTTCATCTCCCAAAGTTTGTACTTGTATAGCTCATTTTATGATTTAGCTTCTATTTTTACTTCTACTAATCTAGAGTGACTCAATTCACACTCATTTAACTGCAGACACAGACTTAAAGGTAGTGGAGTCAGGCTATAACTTGTATGCAGGTAGGGTATACAAGAAAGCACTGGCATTGGTGATGTTCTCTGTGAAATAACTGCCTGTGTCATCTGCTGGTGAATTTCACCCAATAAAAATATATGAAAAAACATCCCCAGAAAGACTTTTGTCCCTCTTACCTTCAATTCTGATGTCTTGTCCCTCTCCGAGAGAGAAAAGAGGTGTTTAATCTGAGAAGCCTTTTAACCCAGTCTTCCCTGTCCCCAAAATGAGATTTACTGCAACTTCCACTCCATGGTGCTGCACTTTGCATCTATCTAGAAATAAGCTTGTGCAAGATGTAGCTATGAAGTTCTGTGTGAGGAGCCTACTGCGCAAGGATCAATTTTGGTTGTCATTAAGCTTCCAAGCAGAGCAGAAGACACAGGTGTTAACTTCAAATCCTTGAACATATGAGGACCTGGGTAGCAGAGGAACAGCCTCCCCTTCAGGGCTGTCACCAGTGAACCCACAGAAATCCCAGAGCTGAACTATGCTTACAAGTGTGAGGGAGCAGGAAGAAGGCTGCTCCTCAAAACTGCAGTGCTGTCCTCTTTGGGGCAGAATACAAAAGCCTTTCAGCAACAACTAACAGCACAACACACCCTTTTGGAAGAGAAAACACCGCGCACTAAGTCGACATAAATTTTTCAGCTACCTTAGCTGGGAGAAGGCAGCAATTTTCTGTTTGAATTGGGCCCAGGGGCCAGAGTCTTCAGAAAATGCTATAGAGTATGTAAGGAGTAAATAAGGAGTGGAACAGCATTTTGGTCCTATACTGATCCACCTCCAGCAGCACAATGACCATTAGCAGACCCAGAATATCCATTTATTTTTTTCCAAAGAGGCGTACATTTACTTAATTACCAGGAACAGGAGGAGAAAGAAATCGTTATTGTCTCACCATATAGGAGCAATCAGGAGCCTTGCACAAATCCTCTCGTGTTGGCGGAGAGGGGCCAGAGATGTCACTTTAATTAAATACTGTAACAATCCTGTTATTAAGTCACTGCATGGCACAGTGAACATTTACACTGTACAGTGAACAGAGGTTCCCTAGGTCAAATAAGTGACAGCCCTATGCTATCAGTCTAACCAGGGGAACAGACATGTTGCGGTAAGTTAAATTCTGTTTAGATATTAGAGAAAAAAAATATTCAGTGTGATAATGACTAAAACTGGAACAGTTTCCCAGAAGACCCATGGTACGTCCATCTTTGAAGATACTCAAAACTCAACTGTACAAGGTCCTGGACAACCTGTTCTAACTTCAAAGTGGACTTAACTTCGAAGTAGGCTCTGCTTTGAGATTGGACAACATGATTTCCATAGGACCCTTTCCACCTGAACTAGTCTACAGATCTAAGACAGCAAAGTCATTTTTTAAGTTAAAATGCTGAATATTGACTTGTTTTCTAGGAGGGAATGGGATTTGAAGGTAAAAAGAAAAATAAGCTAAAAACTATACAGAAGAGCATAAGCGTATGTATATACATATATAAATATACATATATATATGAATCTACATGTCACATTACTCAAAACTTTTGAGCCAGACCTGAATTGGGATTCTTGTCCTTTACACTGCTCAACAGAAGACATATTTTTGACATCAGATAAAAGCATAGAGTCCATTAATTAGCACTTGAATTAAAATTCAGATAAATATGAACTAGACATAGGCAGTCATTTGCAACTCCATTCTTCTGGGAAGGATCACATAGAAGATGATCATCTGAGGAGGGACACTATCCTCCTACTCATTTTGAGCTGCAGCTTCCGCAGTGGAAATTGGTTCATTCAGAACCAGCAGAGCTATTTGCTGAGTAGCTCCACTGTTTGCACAGCCCAGTGACAGGAAGACTGTCAGAACAGGTTAATGCAAGACCTAGCAATAGCAGTTGAAAATGGATGTTTGGGTCTAACAACCAGAAAAGATGTTACCACCCAGCATTATCACAGGCTTAGATGTAATCAGACTGCAGCCAAAATAGCTGCCTACAGACAGCACAGTTGGAACGGATACTTTGTGCAGGCAGTGAAAATCCCCCAATGAAGAAACTCTGAGCGAGTAAGCAGAGCTGTCAGACCTTGACCATTTCTACTCATAATCAAGTTGCAGAAGAACCTCCAGCCTCCCACTGCAGTGACTTATGTTCTTGGGTCAGTCACAGATATTCCTAGTACATCCTTGATGGGCAGGTTTTCTCTGCCAACAGCTCAAACAGTCTTGGGGGGCTAGAAAAGAGGCGCAACCCACGCATATATCTGACAGATTAAGTCCTTCAGCTGGCTGGAAAGATATATCAGCACTCAGAAAAGCAGAGATATCACCACACTAGCTTTCCTCCTGATCTTTCACCAGTGTTTCAGAAAAGATGGTTCTTCGTGGGACTTTTTATCCATTTTTTTAAAATTATTATTATATACACATATGTAAGCATTTCTTCAGTGGTAATTTCCATCTGCTTGGACATCTCACAATAATCACGGATCAAATTAATGGACATTAAATTTCATCAAATGTGGAGTGGTAAAAAAAAAGTAATCTCCAAGACTTATTGCATTCCTCTATCTACTGCACTAAGCTCCACTAGCTTTTTAATTTGTTGTCGTATCAAAAGAAAGCTCACGATTAATTTGCTGTCGACTGTCAACAGATAACTCTTTTCCAGCCCCGCAGTTTCTAATATACTTCTCCACCACTGAATATGTGTTGGATTAAGAAAATGCCAACTAGGAGAGGGGTAATGAATCAGAACATCACACTAGAAACATACAGTTATACTATTTCAATACCCAGATATAGAGCAGAAAAGTGTGTCTCTTTACCTGGAATCTCATCAGTCCCCCCACTGGTGTGTTTGAATCGATCTCCTTCCACGTGGACATTTGGGCACAGGACATCTGAAAAGCAAATGAACCAGTACAGAATTATCACATGTAAACACTTAATTTTAGAAGCTAACAAAGCTTCCAGAACAAAAATAATTTTGGAACTAACAAAGGCTGATCTCCTGGAAAAAATCCAACACTTGCACATGGTCCTACAGCGATAATTCTCTTCCCAGTCTTTGCATGTGCTAAATATCCTTCCTCTATCCTATCCCCTAACCACATGCTGGGCAAGAGACCCAATACACTACATTTGGTTTTAAGCCACTTGTTGCTGACTGGCCAGCCAAGAAGCCAAACAGCATAGATGAGCCAAGCCTTTTCCTCAGCTAGGACATCACTCTGGGTTTTTCTCTTTCACCGGTCTGTAAACCTGCATGAAAGTCACAAAAACCTATGAAAATATAGAATATGACTCCACTCTCAGATTGGTTGGAAGGGAAGTTCTGAAGGCCCAGCTGACATTGGGGTGCTGCCCAAATTGTTCAGAAAGGACAGCTCCTACTCAGAAAAACGTCAGACCTGAAGTGCTAAAACAGGAAAGGGAATCCAGAGCACAGAAGGATGAAGTGACTTGAGTCATACCAAGGTCAGAGACAAAACATGAAGCCCACCCTCTTGTATCTTACTGGATTACCTGTGATTCCCCTGTTAACACTCCTCCAGGACCATGACAATTTATGTGTCTGCTCCTTGAGTCTGTTCAAGCAGAAAGCAGAGTTAAATATGACTAAAATTTTGAAGAATATTCACCCCTACACAGAGGTTTCAAATAAGTCATGAAAATACCCAGCCTTTGTCAGCCATTTCTCATGCTCTCAGTTAGTGTCACCACAATCACAAGTAAATGCTTTTCTGGAGAGAACTGTTTACCTATCTACCTCTTTCCTGACATATCTTTGAAGTAACATTTATTTATACTTTGTTTTCCCAGATCAATAGGTAATTGCACACTTGTAAACAATGGGGAGAGGTAGCTCAAGGAATCAGTTTAATGAGAATATAAAAACGAACCCCTGACTTCTCACAGCTTGTACAGCCGCACGTTTATGCCCTTTCCCTGATTTAAAAAACAATCAGGTGAGGACAGCCAATCCCATTCCTTCATTTGCCTAGTTGCAGACATGATAATACACATATTCTCTGCAGTTGCAATATTCATCTTGATGCATATGGTAGCTAGCATCATCTCCACCTGGTGTTTACTATGTTATTCCTTCAGTATCATTAATTGTTGTGCTTGTAAAGGAGCAGCAAGGGCCAACTGCTCCGTAAGGGATAGGGGCCAGGAGCCGAAGGTGACCCAAGCCCAGGCAGTGCCCTTACCAATGGGGCATAATCTCACAGGACTCTCTGAAGCCTTCTACAGCAGGTTTACCTTGAAGTGTTTGTGAAGCTACATCCAAAATCATGAGATAAAAATGACTTTTCTGAGGACATTGCTGGCCCTATCTCTCTCTTCCAGCTTCATGATTCTCAGTAAAAAACCTAATATTCCACAACGTTTTGTTAAGCCTAGCAATGAAATCAGATATATTTCCTGTTTTATTGTGCTAATGAAGTTACGGTCCAGATTATCAGCTACAGATGAGGCTCTCTCAGCTCAGTGGAAAGAAAGGGGAACGTACAAGCCATTGACAGAAGCCCCAACAGCCAACACAGCAACCAAAAGCAGTCAAACATATTCAGTCACCCCTTTGCTGCAGCACTGGGGGAGACCAAAAACTGATTACTCATGCAAGTGTGTGTTATCCAGGGCATTTCAGATTTTCATTGGACCATCTTTAGGGCTTCTGCTTCTACAGATAAAATTCAGAGTAGTCACTTTTTTTTTCCACCACAGCAGGAACCAATACTGACTGATGCACAGGGTCACTTTGTGCAAATTTTAGCCAGAGGTCTCTTTTGCTCCCTGATGCTTGTTGGTTTGAAAGACAGGATATTTCACTCAAACACTCTTATGTCTTAACTTTAGACATGTGAAACCATGTGGTAGTTCCCCCTCCATCAGAGGTCTGCACAACTTCCCAACACAATAGGGAAGCTTTCCTCTGCTAGGTGAACTTTAAAAGTTGAAAAATTTTTAAACCGTTAAGACTTGCAAGAGCCAAAGTTAGGCCATGTCTATGCCAATTCAAAACTAAGCTGTACTGACAAAAGATTTGCTTAGAAGTGTCAGAAGCCCTGTGCAGGTGTTATACTGATCCTTTAAATCTCAGTTTTGTTAACAACAAATGCTCTTTTGGTTACAAGCACTGAGTCAGCGCAGTAAACAGCACTTCTGAGCCCCAGTCTTGGAACTGGAAGATGTATGGCTATACAGTAAAATAAGGCACTTAAGAAATCAAAATGAGCAAAGTTTCCCCAAATAAAGAGTAAACAAATGGAAGTTATGAATAAAATGACAAAATGTCATTCACCTCTGCTGCCCAGGACTCCTGAGAGATAAACAGGGAGGAACAAAACAGCAGTACACCTCTTCATGCAACAGGGAGGTAATGCCTGAATTATAGATATATAAATTATCACATCAGTCTTTAATGACATCACCCACCCTCCACCAGGTCCAATTAGAAAGAACCATGGCACCCTAGCAAGGAAGCATGAGGTAGCAAAATCTTCCTAGTTTTATATGCTGTTTTGGAACCAGGACTATACAGAAAACTCATGTGCTTGGCCTCAGTGCAGAACTGTCCTGCCACAAAAAATAGAAATGCCAGCGTTACTAATATTATGCTTTTCTTTCAGCTTTGTCCTTTAAATCTCTTATTACCTATTAAAGAACTGTGGTCTCACTTTGGTTTTCATTTTACAAATGTCCTGTGCTCCTTTTGGCTTCTCCCTTCCTGTCTGCATCTAAGGCACAAGCATCAATAGTCCACAAAATAAAGAAAATTATTGCAATGCTCACTTTCCAGCTACAGAATAATTCACAGAGGCACAAAAGAGGTTAGTGCTTTACCATCCAAGTTAGCAGCACGGCTACTTGTGTCCAAAGGATCAGTGTGACAGACGGACAGCACATCAATCCATCCCAACTAGTGATGAGGTTTCATTGCTACACCCAGGGGTATACTGATAGGAAAGGCAAGAGAAAAGCTGTTCCTCTCCTTTGGAGCCTTTCTGTGAGATCCCTGATAGACCTGAACATTTTAACTTCAAAGAAGAGTGTTTATGCCTATTCTTTCTGCTACTGCCAGGCCAATCTTTGAGCAAACACTCACAGTGCTTGGAGGACGTGCAGCTATGAGCATCCACCACAACAGGCAGAAAGAGTAATAAAATCTGCACTGCAGCTACAGCTCTACTAATTTGTAAACATTTACAGATTCGCAAAAGAGAAGATACAACAGACTGACCTGAGCTTTCAGCCACTGCTCCTTGTTACATCCTCACCGCCCACATCATTCAAATCTATATGAGGTTGCAGTTGCTTTCAAATACATATTGTTTAAAACAGCTTCCTTGTCCTCAATTTTATGTAATACTCTGTCAATCCTTTGCTTTATCCACAAATTTTATCAGCAAAGATTTTGCATTTATGTGCATGTGGTTCATGGAAAATTTTATTAACACCAGAACTGCTATATATCCCTTTTATAGCTGCACTAGAAATGATGAGTTTCCACTGACACCTGCTACATGAGATCAGTCAGCTCTTAATCCATTGTAGAGTGTTACTTTTTAATGCAAATGTCATTCAATACGCAATAACAATGCCTAAGAACAAATGTATTATATCTAGGTAGTTACCATATCAACCAAACTGTAACTCTCCACAGAAAGAAATTAGTTTTGTTAGAGATGACCTCTTTCTCATAAAATTATAATCCTTGAATGGGGATACATAATAATTCCCATTCTGTTATACTTTATTCACTGGCTTAGATGTCAATAATTACTTTTTTGTGAGAGAGCTCAGGCAAATTCATCCATAGCTATACATATAAATAATTTTTTCATTTTTTAATAGCAATACATTATCATCATTTCAAAGCCCTTAATTAGTGTTGTACTACAAAGCTATATGTATAAAAATTTGTAGATGACACCAAGCTGTGTGGTGTGGTTGACACGTCTAAGTTATGGGACACCATCCAGAGGGACCTGGACAAGCTTGAGAAGGGGGCCCATGTGAATCTCATGAGATTCAACAAGGCCAAGTGCAAGGTCCTGCACATGGGTCAGGGCAACCCCCAGTATCAATACAGGCTGGGGCATTAATGGATTGGGAGCAGCCCTGATGAGAAGGACTTGGGGGTACTGGTGGATGAAAAACTGGATGTGAGCTGACAATGTGCGCTCACAGCCCAAAAAGCCAACTGTATCCTGGGCTGCATCAAGAAAAGTGAGGCCAGCAGGTCAAGGGAGTGTATTCTGCCCCTCTACTCCTCTCTCATAAGACTGCTCCTGGAGTACTGCATCCAGCTCTGGGGTCCTCAGCACAGGAAAGACCTCTTGTAGCATGTCCAGAGCAGGGCCACAAAAATGATCAAAGGGATGGACACCTCTCCTGTGAAGAAAGGCTGAGAGAGTTGGGATTGTTCTGCCTGGACAAGGGAAGGCTCCAGGGAGACCTTATTGCAGCCTTTCAGTACTTAAAGGGTGCTTAAAAGAAAGATGGGGACAAACTTTTTAGTAGGGCCTGTTGTGATAGGACAAGGGGCAATGGTTTTAAACTAAAGGATGGTAGATTTAGCCTAGATATAATGAAGAAATTTTTTACAGTGAGGGTGGTGAAACACTGGACCAGGTTGCCCAGAGAGGTGGTAGATGTCCCATTCCTGGAAACATTCAAGGCCAGGTTCTATGGAGCTCTGAGCAACTCGATCCAGTTGAAGATATCCCTGCTTATTGCAGGTTGGTGGGACTAGATGACCTTTAAAAGTCCCTTCCAACCCAAACTATTCTATGATTCTATGATTCCCAGGTATCTTCTCTTTTAATATTGTTATGCTCTAGTATTCCAATCTTGCTGAAGACGACTGTATGTATTGTTAGGTTGGCTGGTGAAATTCTCCTAGTCACTTGCTTCTTACAACCAGAAGGTCCATTCAGGGCTGTCACCTGCAACCTCATTCCCTTCCTCTAGAGACAGACTCCTCAGGAGATGACTTACTCAATGCAAGGTAACCGTTTGAATCTTGTAGCCTCCTTTTTCACTCTTTTTTCACACATCTCCAAATTGTTCAGAACAGTTTGCAGATCCTACATCAGTGAGAGAAGACAAAACCCAATTCAGCCTCCCAAAAGTATTGTTGATGACTCAAGGACAACATATTTTTACCTGCCCAACTCCTGGGGTGATCTTTACGGATAACCACAGGCACACAGAACTGACAGGAGATGCACATGTCACATCGAGGACTCTGTTTTTTCCACCCTGATCCCACTCCTTCCTTGCTCCAACCTACAAGGTCCTTCAACCTACAAGGTCCTCTGCAACAGAGGTACATTTGATAAGATGTCTGCTGTGGGAGCTGCTTACGTACAAATGAGTAACAACAGAAAATATTGGGAAAAATTATTGTAGTCGTAGTGACCATTGAATCTCCAAGAAAAATGGATACCGTGTATCTGTCAAAGAGGCATTCAATCATTTCCAAAGACTGGGGACATTTGCTTATGGAAAACATATCCTGAAGGCTTTCAAAAGATGCTCACACATCTTATAGTGATTGTGCACCTGGTAGAGTATTATTTGGTTTTGATGAAAGCAGATAGTTAGGATCAGCATTTATAAAGTTTAGCTTTTGCATAGAAAGACTACTCTCCCTACATTTTATTTACAGTCAAAAAAGATAAATAACCTCTTCTAAGTGGTGATTTAGAGAACATAGACAGAAAAGCTTAAAATTACCCCAAAGGGCTTAATTTCTCCAGCATCTTGAGGGATACACCCTCAGGAGGTACCCTTAGTCAGAGACAGACTGTGATCTTTGCAATGCTTCATTTCAGAGGGAACACACCAAGAACTGATGCAATACATTGGGCACTGAGAAACTCTTACCTATTCTGAGTTATTTTAGCATCCTCTACAGGTGTCTTGACACCAGTTTTAGGATGGGATGCACCACTCTCTGCACTGAAAATGGACAAAACTTGAGTATCTCTTTTGTAATAGATGCTTTATTTTAAAGCAGGTAAAGTTAAGTGAGTTGTTTCCCATCACAAATATGCGTAAGAACCTGAAGGATATGTGGCACTCTGTCCTGCTTCATATGACCATGAAATCCTCCTCTGAATTATAACCATGAAATGCTCCTCAGCACTAAACAAACTGACTTGGTTTGTATGAGCTTCTTGTTCAAGGAAGCACAATGTAGTATTCTGAAAGTGATCTAACTGCAGATAACACCCTTTTCTGTAAGCAAATCATACTGAGATATGTTTGATGATAATGAGTGATTTAAGCCTGAATTTTACATATCATCCTATCATTCCCTATGAAAAAATCCCTAAGCTGTTAAATATTTTAAAATTATAAGAGACAGTACGTCTTACAGAGTATATGCACTGTAAGAGACATGTCAGAAGAGCATGTCAGCTCAGGAACTTTCACTAGCATTAAATTAACATTAATAACATATTGTCGTGAAACTGTAATAATAGGGCTGCAAGTTTGGAAAAGAACAATGTGAATGATCTGATAGTTTAAGTCTCTGCCTCCAAGCCATTTCAAAAGAAAGTCAAAAAAAAGGATAGAAAAAAGGGGAAAGGAAAAGAGAAAGAGAAGAGCAGAGAGAAAGAGGCAGGGGGAGTGGTGGAGAAAAGGAAGGAGGGAAGGAGGGAAGGAGGGAAGGAGGGAAGGAGGGAAGGAAGGAAGGAAGGAAGGAAGGAAGGAAGGAAGGAAGGAAGGAAGGAAGGAAGGAAGGAAGGAAGGAAGGAAGGAAGGAAGGAAGGAAGGAAGGAAGGAAGGAAGGAAGGAAGGAAGAGGGAAAGAGGGAAAGAGGGAAAGAGGGAAAGAGGGAAAGAGAGGGAAAGAGAGAAAGAGAGAAAGAGAGAGAAAGAGAGAAAGAGAGAAGGAAAGAAGGAAGGAAAGAAGGAAAGAAGGAAAGAGGGAAGGAAGGAAGGAAGGAAGGAAGGAAGGAAGGAAGGAAGGAAGGAAGGAAGGAAGGAAGGAAGGAAGGAAGGAAGGAAGGAAGGAAAGAAAGAAAGAAAGAAAGAAAGAAAGAAAGAAAGAAAGAAAGAAAGAAAGAAAGAAAGAAAGAAAGAACAGAGAAATGATTTTACACTGTAGTTAGTGGGCTATTACATCTGCCAAATTGTCCCTTGAAACTGAATCAAGTCAGACTAAAACCATAAGGCACTTTTTCCTTTCTGATAATTCCTTTTTCCACCTCTGGACTGTTTTATCTGAGGAGGACATGAGGCCCTCCCTCCACTGAGAACCCCAGATCCAGCCTATGCGTACATCTGCCTTGGGGCTCAGCAGGAACTCAGCCAGACCCAGTGGGCAGGTACCACATGGGGAAACTGCCAGGGCTGCAGGAGCCCTCACTGACAGACCATGGTGTTCCCCCTTCACTCCACAAGTTTATGAATCTCAGTTTCTATTTGTACTGTAGGAGAAGCATAATTATTGGAAGAACTGCCTTGTCCATGAGTCTAACCTGAGTAGTTGCTCCCTAAAACACTCTTTTGACAGCAACTCCGTCACCTGGAGAGTTTTGCTGAAGTCGTGGTATGCTGTCTGTTACAGTGATCCCTGGCTAGGAACGGTGTGATCTTGCTGCTCCTTAGGCCCTTCTGTTGAGAAACCTTCCCTGTAAAGTGCTAAACACAAACCCAGTTGCCAGCACTCCATCCTTTTGTCCTTAGGACTCTGCTTGAACTGTTTCTTTATTTTCATTTTTATTCTTTCAAGAATAAGTAAGCCCTCAGCTGCCAAGGGCTCCTCCAGGGACTTGTGTATAATGAATGCTGAACACGTGTAGCTGTCAAGTTACACAAGAATAAAGTAGAGAGGTGAGAATAGAAACACAAGAAGGTTAAAGCAAACATTATTTATTACCATGTTTCTTTTTTTTTTTTCCCCAAACTAAGAATTTTAGGATTCCAGAATCTCAGCAGCACCCAGTGCCTTGCCAGAGATTCTGCTACTCCCTGCATCTCCATCATTATTCTATTCTCACAACAGAAAATCTCCACTTTCTCTCAAGAAGTGTGATATTCTCAACATAAACATTTGAGTTGGCTCATGCCCTGACAGCAATATTTAGCCCACCATAAATTCTATCCATGGACAAGGAAATAGTCTGGCAAATGCAGGCCTCATTAAAAGCTGTCTCCCAAAACTTTAGACCAGACTTCAAAATATTTGCAAGGAATAACTATTCTTTAGCCACTGTCCAAAGATGAACTCTGAATCTTGTGTGCTTTTCAGAGCTAAACAATAATAACCTTGCAAGAAGGAGAGATTTGGGGGATTGGGGGGGGTGGGGGGTGGGCACGCTCCATTTTTTCTGTAGTTAATGTTGCAAACTTTTTCTACACTGAAACAAATTTTCCCATCAAAGCCTACACTTAAAGGGGAAAGGCTTGGTGAGAAAATTTTTCTTAAAGTTAAAAAGATTTCATGAAAGTAGTTTCTCAGAGGAGCTTTCTCAGACCCCATTAGCTCTGCTCTTCAATTACTTAGACGGTTCGCTGTGCAGCAGTTCCTCAGCACACTTAACTCCCTGCAGTCAGTTGATGGCGAAAGTGACTCCTATATATAGCACTACCTTTATTTGTTCTTTTTTTCTTTAATAAAATATTGTACACAGACCATTATGAAGCCTTAACATTTAACTTTTTTTTCCCCAACTCTTTGAAAAATACTTCTTTTAAAAGAATACCTCCACGCTCTGACCATATTCACTAAATACTTTTTGCAAATGTTCATTGTCAGATGTTCTTTCCCAGCAAATGAACCAACCCTTAAAGTGGCACCCATCCTTGGTAACAAATTTGTAAGGAAAAAAAATGGCATATTTTTCAATTACAGTGGTGGCACTGACAGTGTAATGATACTGCAATTGCTTCTATACTAACATTATAATTGGTAGCAAGGTGTAGGTAAAACAGAGCATCACAGCAATTATATGATTCCACCTTGCAGTTTAATGCCTTATGAAATTCTCACTTCCTTTCTGAAATCACACTCTATCTTCACACTGTGAATTTTAAAGTCCATCAGTGCCGTGAAAATCACCCATTCATGGCTGCTGCAGCCAAGGTGGATTCTGCCTTTTCTCCTTCAAATAATGCCTGCATTGATTCTGGATGAGGTTTCCATATTGGCACACCAAGGCACTCTGTCACCACAGTGATGAGCCTCATAAATGCTTACGATGAAATGGAAAGGGAATAATAAACCCTCCCCACAACACAGCTCATAGACTGAGCAAACACAACTACAGCCCACCCTATTCCTCATAACATCCCAAGGCTGTCACATTTTTCCACTAAAACATTATTCTAAAAATGCACCAACACACAGCTGAATTGCTCTTCAGACAAACCCTGGCTGCTGAGTAGGTCCCAAGTCACTGCAGTGGGAGTGTAGATATCTGCATTTGCAGGGCTCTCTCCCCTTTTATCAGCACAGCAGCCAGAAAATGTGGTTCTTTGAGTAACCACACATTCAGTGCCTGGCAGTGCTCAGTAGATGTCATATTCCACATAGAGGGCGAGCAAAACCACTACTATGTATTATATCCCAGAGAGCGTTCATGCAGTGTACATTTAAGGTCCCAGTGAAGAGGATGCTCTTCTTTGACTCCTTCAGAGGGCAATTCAGAGCAGAAACCCAATTTAGGTGCCCTGATTTACCCCTGAAAAAGCTACCCTCTTCCTATTGGTTACAGGGGAACACAAGGACACATGGTTCCCAACTTAGACATCTACCAAAGGCACCACATTTACACCCATCCAATTAAAACAAGCATGGTTGGGTGCCTCCTGAGGCCAAGGCATGTTCGAGCCCACATCTATGCTAGCAAATGGTCTTAGCCTCCAAAACAAGGCAGCTGCTGACCATGAACACTCCCTGGTATATTATAAATACCCATCTGGGCCCTAAAAATGTTCCGAGAAAGTATTAGGTCACTTGGGCCAAAATGTGCCAGACACCGATGCAGATAAGGGCATTACATTGCTCAGGAATGCTTCTGGCCACATTTACAGTTACTAGTTTAGATACAGCCCGTAAATATCATCCTTTGCTAAGAGCTCTGTAATAAAGATCAAAAGGAGCCTCTTGGGCAAAAATGCTAAATTCATTTTATGGTCACAGGTCACCAGTTTCTACATGCATTCAGTTCAAACAAGAAAGTGGGAAAGGGGCTGAGCGCACAGCCAAGAAATGTTGTATCCTATTTAAGTAGGGACAAGGGAAATACAGGGAGTTCTGGCATCTGCAAAACACTTGAAGTCCTTTTGAAAATGAAAAAAGAAAAAAATTGTTAAATTCTTTTCCTGCACTTTGCTTCCTGCCCTGCCTCATTTGCACCAGAACTGTTCACATAAATTTGAAAAATACTGTTTTCCCGACAATGTGGCAGGCTGTGCTATGTATTAATGCCACCTTCTTACCCTGGATCTAGGCTTCTCTCTCTTCTTTTGTTTCCTTCCACTGCTTTTTTTATTTCTCATTTCTGTCTGTCCCATGCTCTAGATCTTTATTCCAAAAGGGACCATCCTACTATGGGTACTCACACCCCAGCAGCACACATGAAGTGACAACTACAAAACCCTACCAACACAGGGAATGTTGAACAGCCCAACAGCCATATCTCCAGGTTGATCCCATACTCTAACCCACAGCCCATCTTCAGATGTCCTTTAAAATTTCCTAGAGAAGCTCCTGAATCTTGGTGAGGACACATCTTTCCAAGAGATACCTACACTGCAGGATTTACTGATGTCCTCTACCTCTCTAACATACCCACACAAATGCAAGAAACTCGTTGGACAGCTGACAGCAGATGTATATTGTCAAGAGGGCTAATGTAATTAGCACCATTTAAGTGAGCAGCATACGGAATTAATTTGCACATGCTCCCACAGGGAATAAATGGCACTATGGGAACTATGAATATAGCATCAGGCCTCAGCAATTCCAAGCTAATTTGCTTGTGTCTGCCCCTAAACAAATACACAGACTGCGTGCCAAGGAGCTTGTCGGCAAACAGCACAAGAGTTTGAGGAAAGCAATTAGCAGCTGCAATGCTTTCCACCCAGGCTGTGCACTGACTGCTACTCTGGGGCATGAGTCCACGCCTTTCTCTCTGGTTCTCCCATCTTGGGAAAGAGGTGAAGCTTCATCATGAAAAGTGTGCTTGATCCTAATGAACCACAGGGTTTGTCCTGCATGGCAAATCATTGCGTTTTAGCAGATAAATTGACATGAAAATGTCTTCATGCTGATGACCTATCATTCAACAGGATGACAGTCTGGAGTTGAGTTGGAGCGCATCCTCCAAGGGCCAGCAGCCACACAGACAAGCCCTTCCCCAGTGGCTGCTCTATGGGAACAGATGGACCATGTCACTCCTGACCCAGCTATGGGCCTCCTTGGGACAATTTTAGCTGCATTTGCTGCCTGTACTTCCTAGGCTGGAGAGTGCAGAGTGTTACAAGGCTGAGGAAGTTTCCTGCTTGCCCCTGTGTCCCAGATGAAGAACAAGGATTAAAGGTACTACTCACCTGGCTGTGGGGAGACAAAGCTACATCACCTACCAAAGTGAGGATCCCAAAAGTGCAGAAAGAAGATAAGCATATAGTGCCTCATCAGGGATGTAGATGAGGATGAATAGTCTGTGAATGGCCACAGAAAGCACTCCAGGGAGACTGTAATCTGACCACAACCTCACAGGTGCAGAACTGCCAAGCATCCAAAAATTCCATTGTTCTCTCTCCCTTCTCACTCATGAAGTTTTACAAAACAAGGTTTTTCTCTTCCTGATTTTGCACCACTGGGTATGGATCAATTCCAATATCCACCAATGTAATGAACAAGTGAGATTTCTATGGTTCAGTAGGAAGAGCTGAGCTGAAACATCTGTGCCTTATACTCCTTTAAAAACTTATAAGGATCAATACTACAGTTGCAAGTGTTGATTGTAGAAATAGGAGAAGCATCTCCACTAACAGAAGCAGATCTCTCTTATCTTTTTTCCTGTGCTATTAAACAACTAATATGGAAGCAAAATTTTGCCAGCAGCAAATTACACAACAGGGAGATGGTAGAAATAGTAGCAAAAAATGCTAAATCTCTTGTAGCAACGGCTCATTTTAGGGTGGACTCAAATATTGTAAAACACTATTGACACGAGAGAGAGGTGTTTTTGCTTCATTTGGTTTTTAAAGTAGCAATTCTATGTTAGTCCTGTAATTGAAACAACTGAGATTAAAAATAAACTCAGTGCGAAGCTTCGGTAGGTTGGCTCTCACTGAATAGGAACATTACAATATTTCTGCTATAAAACCCCATCAATCTCACTTGCACTCGGCATTCATGAAAGGTATGTTTCCCAAATGAGCCCAGCGGAGCGGTACAGCTACAGATCTGCTGAAGCCATCAGTTCCCACTGCTGGCTGGAGGCAGAGGCCAGTCTGTCCATTATCCTCCCACATGCCACAACACGAGAGTGTAGAGTATCCTAATTTGAGCACTGCCAAAATGGTGAGATGCCAAGTTAGGGTTTATAATTGATTTTAAAAAGGCAAAACCCACGAAGACTGGAAATTTTATTTGTAAACTTGCTATAAAAACAATAACTTGTCCAGAATAATAACAAGAAATCCAGGTATGGCATTCTGTTACTTCACAGTAGTTCCAAAAGTGAATGAATTGGACGCAGTCTAGTTCAAAGCTGATGCCTTTTCAGCTGATCAATAAATATACACTAGTTTTTCTCAAATAACTTTCAAGAGAAAACTATAGCTCAAGGACATGTTTAAGAGGGACTCTGACTGACATTACTCTTTTAGTGTAATTATACAACTTCAAATTGAACAGTATCGTCTTCCATGTGAGTATTTTTGGGGGCCACTGTAACAGCGGCTTTGGGATTCTAACCAGCAGCAGTATAATTATATCACAAGAGCAAAGCAAGGAAATTTCCATACAAATACAAGACTTGACTCTGGTTAAGAGTTTGTTTTTGTTTTGTAAAGAATTGTAACATCACCTTTGCAAAACAGAGGGTTTTTTAAGATAAATAAGTGACTTTACTTTCCTCTTAGAAGAAGCAGGATAAATTAACATCCAGGCAGAAGGGCCTGGATGAACCTCAGTAAACTCTGCAGTTTGCCTGGTTGCAGTCCACATCCTTCCACTACCTGAATTTGATCTTTCATGGGCAAGATGCTGAACTGGCCACACAGAGGGAGAAGGTAGCAGTGGGCATGTGCAAGGCCCCATCACCAACTAGAGAAACCAATGTGACACTTCTTGTCAGTAGAGCTCTTCCGAAGAGATCCTTTAAGAGCAAACCATCCCTCTGACAATCTTCATGGTGATAAACCTTGGCGACACCAATGGAAACAGTGTAGGGATGAAGTGACTGATAATGTGAGAACAAGGACTTGTCCCAGACTGGGTATCACCACAAACTTTCAGAGCTCAGTGAACTCCTGGTTCTGCCTTCCAGTATGCTACAGAGTCCAGCTGGAAAAAGACATTCAAAATGACTGAAAGATGGCAGAATGAAGACCAGTGCCTGCTTCTTTACATGCAAAGAGTTTAAAAGGGTCACTTACATCAATGTTTGGCATCTTCACAGAATTAAAAACCTTTAAGGGACTATTTGGGGTTTACAGCTTTCAAACACTTTTTTTAAAAAAAAGCCAGGCTGAAAGCACTGGGTTCACTTCTGACTTATGTTTTGAAAGACCATTTCAGTCCAATATTAATTTTATCCAAATAGCCTTATCCACCTGCCAGTTCCCATACATGCCACCAGGCCCAAACTTCCTAAGGTTTACCTAAGATCTGGGCACTTCACTCCCATGGGCACTTGCAGGAATCTCTCCTCTGAAGCCTAAAAGCAGCTGAAAGAAAAGCAACTAAGTGGGAAGTGCTTATGAGGGCATCTGCCCCCTCCTCTCTCCGCCACACAAAGGATGGTACAATGGCAGCTTGGAAAGCAAGTGTTTGGGGACTATAAATCAAAGCAGGCACAACCTGAGCTCTGTTCCTCAAGCCAGGTGCACATAGTTCAAATGCATTCTTCCTCTTCCTTTCCCCCCCAACAGAGTCTTCCCCACTCAAAAACGCCAATGACTCATTTTTAAGGAGTAAAAAGAGGTCTGACATTATGCTTCAGACAAGACAACCCTGCCAGAAGAGGAGAGGGAGAGAATCAACCCAGAGTACAAAACGGAAACAATTCAAGAGACAGAAAGCGTGCAAGTATCAATCATCAGCTCCAGCCCCGCTTCTGGATACTGAGGTCTTCATTCCCCACTAAGAGCCTACCTGTGCCAGAAAAACTCCCATTTATGAAGCCCTGTGCCATAATACAGGACTGCCACACTGTGCAGTACACCTGTGCCATCTTATTCATGTGTTGGAGCCAAATTGTGCTATTCTTCTGCTAGTCTGCCAGCAATACAACCCAAGCCTCCACACAGACATGCCAGGATGAATTAAAGCTGTAAAAGTTTCGGCTACGCAGCCACAAAAGATACACCACAGTGTGAGAGAATCGGTGCCTCTAGAGGACCTGCAAACTTGGCACAACTGTACCCGTCCCCATGGTTCCTCCCTAAGGGAGCCAAGCACACTGATTCTCTGAAGGGGAACATGGTTTGCATTGACTTTTTATAATATATTAAGTAATCGACAATTTGGACTGAACACAGAACTTCTCCACTTTGGAAAAAAAAAAAAAAGGTCAAAATAAGACATTTTAATAACTTCAAAACCTTTTCCCAATCTGTCTCCATCACCAAAAACTTATCCAAACTGGCTTTTCCTAGGAAGTTTCAATCTTGACGGATTAGCATTTTTCCTATGACAGGTATTTAATTAAGAGGTCCCAAACCAATTCTGAGAGGTTTCTTTTTCTACACAATGTAATGTCCACAAGCCCATGCATGTAGGGGTATATGGTGCAGGAGGTGGATAATTTTATTTGCTGCCAGTTAGGAAAGAGTGCTTTGAAATTGATGTTTAAATCAGAAATAAAATAAAAACTGCAGGCAGAAGTACAGTATTTCAGCTCAAGAGCCTCTGATGAGTCCTGAAGGACAACTTCCAGCAATAGCTCATCCTGCACGCTCCTCTCCAGTCTGAGAAGGAAAGTGGTCTCAGAAAAAGCTCTTGTGGACTCAGGAAAGGATACATTTGCTGTCATCAAATGCCTCCATAGCAGCTGAACAGAACTGGTCTGTAGTGAAACCAATCTCCAGAAGGTGTCCTTGCAGAGTCACTGCACATTTTAAAGCACTAATTCCCACAGGTTCGGTGTTGTTTGTTTGTTTTTTTAATTTGCACACCCTTAATTTTTTTTTCAAGGACCCCTGGAACCTGCATTTCAAATTTAGGCCAAGTAACAATTCCTTTTCTTCCTTTTGGATTTTTTTCTTCCTAAGTGACACTTCTGCAGATTATATTCTGGGAACTGCTGCATCAGGTGGGGCTATGTAGCTGTGAAGTGGGATTTCACAGTCAGCTCCCCATCCTCACTCCACATCACCTGGCATGGGGATCCACTGTGGTCCTCTTCAGCACAACCCACTGTGTCTTTCCCCAGTCCAGCTCACCGCAGGTGGCTCCAGCACAGCACTGGGTGGACATGCAACTTCAGAAGCACCATTGGTCTACGCCTTTGTACATCACTAAAACAAAGATGCTTTCCTTGCACCAAAAAGCCACACAGGCACTGAGAACCGGGCAGGCTCTACTGCTTTATTTTTTTTTTTTCCTATCACATCTATTATCTCAGATGTTGCTTCCCTTTCCAGCATTAGCACAGAGGCAGATTATTACTAGTATAGTCAACACCTAGAGAAGTAATCCTTGGAGTTCTTTAGTGGTTACTTCCCATATTTTATACAGAGTGTGTTGGGCACGATGCAAAATAAAAGCAGAGAGAAGCAGGGACGGAGCTTGGCTGGGATGTTCATGTCTCTCTACACAAAAAGAGGGCACTGCCAGAAGGGCTCACAAACACCTGGCAAAGGATAGGGCAATCAGCTTTTTTTTTTTTTTTTTATCAGGGAGCACTACAGAAAATCATCTCTGCAGAAAGCTCCCTGAGGATCATTCCCAGTTGCCCATAATATCCAGGAGCACTGGGGAAGTTGTGTGGGTGTGTTACAGAGGAGTTAGACAGCAATGCAACTACTGATCAATGCAGAGTTGGTATTTCACCTGGATCATAGCCTCTGTCTCTCCTGGGCAAACAGTATCACAGCTTTATTTACTAGAGAAGTTGCCTATTCAGTGAGGTTTGGCTTGCAGTTATACATTAACAATGTAGAGGGAGAACTGGAAGAGGAGCTAATGTTATCGATGGGACTGCAATGCCTAAGGAAGCTACCATGTACCTTTTGCAGGCTGGATTCCTCCCCTCTTTAAGAGAGAGACTTGAGCCTTACTGAATGTGCTGAAGGTTTGTGCACATTTACCTGGCCTGGCTTACAGAGGTACCACCTTGGGGAGCCGATATTTTATGTGCTGACCTGAAGAAGAAATTGTTTCTGGGCAAGGATCACAGGAGAATGAGTTTGTGCTTGCAGAAGTGTATCAGGGCACATACTGGGCTGGGACTTTGTATGTGAGGGAAGGAACAGTGTTGAAGTCTGCTAGATTATAGCTAGACACATTAAAGCATTTCATTAGTGCTTTCTGATAAGATTATAAATATTCTGTATAATTACCATTAGCTAGAGTGGCCAAAAGCATGAAGCGGCGAAAAGTATAAGTTCATTATAAAAATTATGCAGAATACACGAGAGAAGAATGCAGAGGATGGAAAATAGAGCTAAGGAAGTTAATCCATTTCTTAAAAAAAACTTCAAATAACTCCAAAACACACCCCACAAGTCCCAGTGTGGACCAGTTGGCCCTTTGCCACCTTCTACTTCAGGGCGATGGAAATGGGATCCATCAGCTCAGCAAATACCGCCAGTGAACAAAGGCCCCACTGCCAGGATTTGTTGGCACCAGCACCATTCCCACGCATCGCCCCACATCCCCTCCAGAGAGCGGGACTGCGTATGGCATGTTTAGTCCAAGTGTCCCTGCCTGGCACCAGCACACGGAGCTTTGTCCTCTTCCCCTCCCCATTTCCCCCTGGGTCTTTTGGAGGCCTGAGCTGTCTGAACCATCCAGGGGGTTCCCTCACACACCGAGCCGACCTCATTGTGCTCTGCCCCAGTGAGCACAACTAATAACCACAGCTCGCCTCCTTTAATTGAGTCTCTGAATAACCGAGAGCAAGTACCAACCCTCCCAACAAAGGGAAAGCTACCCTTACCGCAGAGCACAGCTGCCACTCACACAGGTCTGTGCTGGTATTTCACAAAAGCTGGTCTATTTACATGAAAAACGGCTATCACAAAAACCAGCTATGGGCAAACAGAGGCCAGCATGAATTCCAGGGAAGTCCCCATGGCAGAGAGCAAGTCTAGCTTTCCGCGTCCCACACTTGCTGAGCGTCAGCAGCTCGGCTAAACTATTTTGTCCTGCAACAGGATGTTCTAACCAGCTGTGGAAACCCAGAGGAATGACATACATGCTGGTGATGAAAATTACTACAAACCAGAAGGTGTTTTTCGGATCGGAATACAAAACAGATCGGCTTTTCTGCAGGCACTGGTAAGAAAAATACTAATTAGTGCTAAGCGTGGTGATAGGCCAACTCTCTTGCTTAGTTACTCATTCATTAACGTGAAATTAATCTGGATTTACATCAATGTAGATGAGTGCAGAATGTAGCTGAGTGTTTTGTTTTCCGAACACCCGACTACTGCTGTTGGTGATAGCAGAGAAACAAAGCTAAAAGCGCAACATAGGACACCACAAACTAAGCCCTATGCCTAATGACCAAGACCTGCTATGAAACAGTGATGTGTCCTGTTATGGCTTCTAGCCCCCAAAACTCATTCTGAGGATACGGAAACATTCAGGTGAATAGACATTAATGTAGATAAGGCTGACACAGAATTACTGGAGAGCAAAGGAAGGAGACAGGAAAGGCAGCATGCCTCAAGTTCCCCACATGGAGCAGTCAAAAACAGCCTTGGCTTGGTAAACAGTGAGAAACCCTTACAATGATATACATCACATTCTTTGGCCATGAGGTTCCAGAGCTTTTGTATTTTACTGGGCTCCTCAGCCCAGCAACGTCTCAGATTAGACTTCACAGTTCACTGTACAAAACCGCAAATCCACATAGAAGAAGACACCATGAAGGATGTGATGTGCATAAGGACGACTTACAAACCTGATAGCTGTGCTGCTAAAGGAAGGACAATGACAGCATTCAGGATTAGCTGAGGGAATCCCCACCCACGCCCCAGAATGGAGTAGCATGGCCCAATGCTTCCACACTCAAACATCCCATCTGCTTTACAGTGCTCAACACTTCTATGTTTCTATACAAACCAAACTTGCTCTTTGGCCAAAAGGTCAAGAATGCAGAGCCAAATTATCCTCCCCGCTCCCATCCATCCAAAACCAGGATGCCACATTCCCACTGCCTCTTAGGGAAAGGTTCCTGGCCTGGGACTGTGTTATTACCTGAACCACGTCTGGTCATTGTTTAGAAGGAGCTCATTAGCACAGAGTGAATCCATCCCACCAAGTGTCCAATGGGCTATGGTGGGACAGTGCCATGGCCCAGGCCTTATGCTGGCAGTAGTGTAGCTTCCAAGGACATATGTTAACACAGCACATCTGTCTGGGTTGCATTTCTCCTTGCTCCACTGTGCGTGCACACACAGAATCCAGTTATCCACCACTATTCCTCATCATATTCATCCACAGAGAAGGATGCCTTATTTAAAGTGGTTGCCTCAATCCCAGAGCTCACTCTGAGCTATCTAGAACCAGCAGGCATGTGGCTCAGTTACTTCAGCACAAAGGAGACAAGTATGTACCCATGGTAGCTACTACTGGTAGCTTAAGCTTCATCAGGACGTTGCCTTAAGATACTAGTGGTAGCTCTCTTGGCAAACAATAGGAGACACAAGCAGAATGCCTTCCAGATGACAGTGATTCCATCCTACAAATCCTACACAGTGGCACTTCTTTGGACAGTTTTTATACGATATATGGTGTTACAGAAAGAGGGAATTTTCATATAAGAAGTAAGACAATGCAGGACTGAGTCCTTTCAAAGGTAGACTTGTTCCATCTTGGATCTCTTCTTTCCTAGCCATCCACAAGCCATCACATCAATAGCTTCACAGAGGAACTGTCTTTATAATGATCAGTCTCAAGGCCAGTTCCTCTTGAATTGTTCCACCACTTCCTCTTGGGAAGCAGATAAATCAGGGGGAGCAAAATGGACCCAGCAGTGGGAAAGCAAGAGCTTGCTTTCTGCAGTGATCACCAGCATGAGCATATGCCCTTTTTCCCTGTTAAGTGTTAGATATGTGGCGCTGTTTTCTGTGCCCATAACTGATTCAGAATTAGTTACTGAGAAACATCTTGGCAGGCTTCCAGGCCACCACATAAGAAAAACCACTCTACTGCCTTATGGACAAAGTCTTCAATTTTTCTCTAATCATCTCTATTAAAGCACAGTTTGCTTTCTAATCAAAGGACATGTATTCCATTTTTTACTTCTTCCCATCTTCCACCCATGCCAGGGCCAAGATGCTGCAAATCACCCTATACATATACACACTTAGAGATTTAAATGTCCCTCCCACCAGGGCCTGAAAGCTCATAGTCTAAGAGATGCTCTGGTGGCTCTTCTGCTGGGAGAAAGCGTAAAGCAAATATATTGGTGACCTCTCAACAAAGAGCTTTTTTCAGCTCTCTGTCAGATTCACAGATTTTACAGCTACAGAAAACTATAACCGGCATCAAGGCCTCTTGCACAGGACATTAGACATCTCATGTCCCACAGCAATACCTGCTTGTTTGGAAATTAATATCTCCTTGGGAATTTTGGTCATTAGCAATACCAGTGTTTCATGTGGCATGACTTTTCTAAGTAAGTCACTGCAAGGTCATATACAACTCCAAATAAAAGAATAATTTAAAGGTAAGATTCAGATTCAGCCCAAAGTAAAGAGTGATACACTAAACAGACTGGCAGTCTTGTTCTAAAGGAGTATATTTTAAACTGTTTCCTTAGACTAGGATAAATATAAAACCCACAATGTCCATTCTTTTAATCAGAATGTTACTGAGATCATGTTTCTCCAAATATAATAAAGGTGAGAAGCTCCACAGAGACTATATAGTCCTTTTAGTAAACATCGAGAGCATAAAGAGAGAACAGCAGCATTGTCTCTGGGCAGTGAAGTTCTGATGAAAGGCCAGATTCATCCCTGGTCAGAAACAAGTCTTTTAATCATGAGGCAGATTCACACCTGGTGTAACTATTGAGTGAGAATGAATTTGGACTTATGCATAGAAAACAGAGACACAAGACTAGACTATAGACACACCTTCTCTCCTGATTTGAAAGGAGGGCTGGGAAAACACAGCTAAGGACAGGACAGTGTTTGAAAGGGTCTACAATGGAGGCAGCGCTGGCACCATGTCCACAGTGCCATGACTCTCTTAATACCTTGCACAAATACTGAGCAAGCCCAAGTTTTCATCACAAAGTATCTGTCCAGACAGATACAAAGCTGCACGTGTAGATCCAATATATTATTTGCATTAACTACTTTATATACACAGATAAACTGCTAAATGTAATTGCTTTTGAATTAATGTTGCAGTGGTGTACCTTACTAGAATCGCTTCCTGAGCTGGCCCATTTTAACCAAGAGAGTATCCACCTCCCACATTTGGATTTCATGTCTTTATCCTTCACCTTCATTGAAAAGAGCTGCCATAGCTGAATGAGTGTATCCAGCAGGGAAGGTTAAATGCTGCTAGACAGAATCGCAGGGGAGTAAGCACTGTGTTATGTTTTCCTCACTGAAAGATAACATTAAACACTTCTCCACGCTATCACCCTAGCACAGTTCCTCCTCAGCTACAAACCCAAAAGTGTAGGGAGAATCAAACTCAGTATCCAGCCTGACATTTCAGACAGAAAGTGACATGAAAAGCTCAGCCTAAGAACAGAAAAACACTCAGACACTGGTTTCTCTTTCCTGACTTCAGCTACTTTTTCGTAAGTCCTATCAACCCTAGGAAAATCATCCACAACGTGTCAAAAAAAATCCCCACCACTAAAAACACAACAAAAAATACAGTCATTACTATATAATTATAGATACATTGAAGATACATGTCTACATTCTCCACTTTCCCATCCAAAGTTATATAATTAAACATCTACTGTTTTAATGAAAACTCCATCTGTACTATTCTGAAATTAGGACACTCCACTACCCCCGTGGGAGCACAGATCCACCCAGAATGAATAGCATGTTTAGCCACCCCTGTGGTTTCCATTCCCTACATTTTATTTGCATTTACTGAAATAAAATGACTTGATTCACTTCCAGTTAAATATATATATATAAGCATATATATACATTAAAAAAATAGTGGATGCTATAAAAAGAACTGAGTGCAGAAGAGGAGAAAAGAAAGGATGCTGGATAGACCCTGTACGTCAAAAGAGGCTAATTTCAAGGTAGGACTGTGGAGGATGCTCGAGTCCATGGGAGATGTGGAGTCCCCCATCAGTGACCACCAGGAAGGGCCCATATCCGCAATCAGACGACCAGCCAGCACCTTCCACTTAGTGACTTGATCAACACTTCATCTCCTGCTCAGTTTGAAACTACAAAATCACAGGCAGTGGCTCCCTGGGCAAAGCAGATGCAGAGGGGAGTGCCCTTGGTGCCCTCAGTCCCATTGCTTTCTGGTGACAGCAGGTTACTTGGAAGCTTATGCTATAATGAAGTGTGGATGGGGGGAGAAAAACCACAGACAAACCAACCTCTGTGACTATGAACTTATTGGCATAAATTTATCTGCCCTTCTTGGCATTCCTCCCTCTTGTTCCACCACAGCACAGAGTTACGGGTAGAAAACACTTTTCCTGAAAAGCTGTTTTTCTCCTGTACGTTTTGTGGTGAAGGGAAGGCAATTATTGAGAAGAAAAAAGAAAAGAACAGAAGATGAAAGGGCCAGCCTCACACAATTACAGCCTCAAGTGCTCCTGCACCATTCCTGAACTGCACCAACGTCCTGGCACAACATTGGTGACGCCTGTCAACCAGCAGTAGAAGAGACATGAGCAGAAACACCATCCAGAACCTACAGAACCAGGCCAGGTCCATCAGGTCCGTCTTGAGTGCTGGACGGTGCTGAGCACACTAGGAAGATGTAGGGTCATCCTCCCCTTCCCCATACGCAATACCTCCACATATAGTCGGGAGTGAGGAACAATCTCCTAAGAAGAATTTCTAAATCTGTTTCTCATATCTTCCCTGCTAGTAGGACAAAAGTTCTTTTAGGACTGAAGATATTAGATATGACACCAGGATCTCTAAGCCCCAACACGCATCCTCTTTATGCTTGGGTACACCAAACTTCTCACGGAAAATCTTCAGAGTTTCCCATAAGGAAGGGAACTGCACCACGTCTAAATCAGCTCAACAAAGGGTTTTTTTCTGAGATCTTCTACTGCCCTGTTGTGTGAGCTTAGAAAGCCATTGGATTCACTAGAAATAACTCAAAATTAGTGTAAATAGCTGTACAAAGTTGTGGCAAATCAGAGTCTAATACTTTATGAGATGTTTGGTTAATTAAACAGTTACTATCTTGCTACCCTACTAGTTCATGGAAAATAATTAGCAGTGAGATATTACTGAGCATAAACACAGATGAGTGAAACTACTCCATGCTCCAGATGAGAGTCCCAAAATAAAACTTACTGCTTTAGTTATAATCTAAAGTAAGACCATTAATGTTAAAAGAATAAAAAAAAAAAGAAATAATCTGCAGTAGGATCTGAACAAGGAAAAACTTTCTTGTCCCTGTGAGATCAAGAGATGGGTTTGGAAATTTCAGCAGAGCATAACATTTTATGATCAAGGCATTTGCTCATGAAAATCAAAGAAAAAAGCAGAGACTTTATTACAGGACCCCTGCTGTAAAACAAATAAACACATCCACCTCCAAAGCCAAATTACTTGAGGGATGTAATCAACTCAAAAATAGTTTGTAGAGCTGGATGTGGTGGCAGGGTGTAGCAGTCCATCCACTAATTCCATTTGTTTAGTGGTCCTATGCTGTATTCTTGTGCTGCCAGCAAGTACCCAGGACAGTATTTTTAACTGAATAATAATATGCAAAAGGATTTAGAACAAAAAAAAAAAATCCCACCCACTGGGATAAACTGCTAATTATAGATGATAAAAGTCCTTGATTATGAACCAGCCATAAATTAAAGAGATTCTCGTGTACCATCTTACATTGTGTGAAACTGCAGTGTCTCACAGCATAAAGCTGTGAGCATGTAAATATTCAGTTGGTGATAAATACATTATAAATATAATATTAGCCTAAAGTAATTAATTCTTACTTAATATTAATTCATACTATCAAGGCCACTACAGAGTCAAAGAACAGTTTATCAGATAGGTAAACAAGACAAGCATCAGCTGCTATGCTTGCTAATAGAAATAGGAACAGCTAGTGGAAATGATGTTGAATTTTTGAAAGATTTGTAGCTCTGCAAATTTTACACTAGTCCTTAAACAGATCTGTTAAAAATCAACATGCATGACTCATTATTCCAGCACAGAGCTCTGATAGCTTGGAGGAATAGTTAGCAGATATCTCCCTAAATATATTGATTTGTAACTAACACAGTAAATTTTCTAGGACATTTTCCTTTTTTCATGAGATGTTACACATACACACTTCAAGTAAGTCTTATGGCCTATGCATTACAGCTGAGATAATGACGACTTCCCTGGCTTATACTCTGTTATCCTTTTCATTAAAGCAGTGAGCTCTGAACTAATGGGTCCACAAGTGTAGAATGGGGGTCGTTTCTCTGGAAGAGGAGTCATGATTGCAGGTTGTCAATAAGCTGAGCTAGGGCCAGAGCATTACGCCCAGAGTTTGCACTCTAAAAAGCCTCTTGGGGCTAGGCATTGACAATATATGTAGGGAAATATAGTGTCAGGAATTGAAAAAAAATGGATATCCAAGGTTCTTAATCTAGACACCTAAGTGACTTTTCCAAAGTGCCAAGCAGACCTCTTTTACCTCTGCTGGAGCTGTGCAGTGTGTTGCACCAGGGAGCATTGAGATTGGGTTTCAGGGATCTGAGACTCAAAGGCTGGTCTGGATCACTTCAGTCCCCTGAGATTGTTAGCCCTGAACACATCCCCTGTCTATCATGATCCTTATTACATGTGTCATGCTTATATTCAAATATTCAAATTCAATATTCAAAACAAGCCATGCTGTCTTCCAGCAGACACTACTGCAGAGCCACCGTTCACATGGACACTTCTGCAAATGGCACTCACAGTGAAATCATCAAAAACTTGAACTAAGATCTTTTAATTACCTAAACCCATACTTAGGAACTCTCCTGGTTCAAAGTCATTTGCCAGCTTTCCATTCACGTTCATAGCCCCAAACCCACAGGATGCACCGGCAGTTCTTCCACAGGGTTTTTTCACCATGTCCTACAAGTGAATTCTTAGCTTGTTTGTATGGGAGGACAATCGGTATGCACCAGTAACACAGACTTGGATAACATGAGAGCTGGTCTGAGCTGGCATCCTTCCCATTTTGATTCCAGTAGAGTACAGTTTGTTTTGGGGTCTGACTTTGTTACAGTGAAAACCGGAAAGATCATTAAGCAAGAGCAGATTTGCAGGCCTGTCTCAGGATGCAACCTTCATGCTTCAATTAACAACAAAAAAAAAGAGGCTATTTGCAGCAAAGGTGTCTTTCAACAACATTAATTAAAATAGCTGTCTCCTCCTCTGTTACTCTTAATTGTATTTCAGCCATTAGTTGTTTTTTAAAGCATTATCTCCTTGCTATAATGAGTCAAAAGACTGCACCAGGTAGCATCACAATGCACTTCAAGGGCCAGTTTATCACAACGTTTAGGAAGAAGCCCAAGATAAGGGAGAGAAAACCATTCTTCTCGCAGGAGTATCCCCTTAGGAATAAAGTAAATTTAGCAGTACAATGTTTGACCCAAAACATATGGCAATACTTGACAATAGTTCTCTAAACTGGCATTGTCTCCTGCAACAGCACAAATACCGCAGCGTCAGGTAGCTAGATGAGAAATGCAACATACACACCTGAGCTTGCAACCACAATGGCCTCTATCTGCATCAGTAATGTAAATCCCAACAGACTGATTTACTGATGTAAGGAACTAAATATTATTGTATTCCCAGAACACGGTGGGGAAAAATTAAACTCTTTTGCTTTTGGCTGTCAAAATGAGGAATCTGGTGCGAGCAAGTTATCTAAGCTCTCTCAAAAATTAATGAAAAGAGAGAGGCACTCAGAGGTTGAATCATGCCACCTGTCTTGGACAGTCTTCTTACAAAAGGATGAATCACTCTCTGGAGGTGTCTATTCCTTTCCACTGACTATCAAAAGAGTCTAGACAAATAACTCTCAGGCCACTGCAGTTAGATGATATGGATCCCACTGAAGATGCTTGAATATAAAGACCTAATGTTGTTTAATTCAATTTATGGATCTCAGTTCTGATCCAACATCTGTTTTAAACTCAGAAACACCCTCAAGCTATTAGAGTCATTTGCCAGAAAGCGTTAGCACTCGCGACTAAAATTCTACTGCACCATCCTACTTGTGTCATATTAGTATTGCAGCCACTCACAGAGATGTTATGTCTTCACTGCCAAAACTGAGAGGTTTTTATAGTAGATAACTAATATATGCTATCCATCTTGCTATAAAACCCTGGAGGAACAAAGCACAGTGATTTCTACTGCAGTGTAGCTAAACGAAGTCTTGCCCAGAGGTGGTGGATTGGGTTGATCGTGTGTAGTTACACTGCAGTAAAAATGTCCTGTATTTCATCTTCACTAGGCTTTAACGTGTTATGGCTTTTTATCTACCTCACTGTAAAAAAAAAAAGAGATGCTTCAGGCTGAAAGGACACAGCTTTATTTTCCAGAGTTTATATATATAAAAATATATGTCTTTACACACACACATACACACATATGTATCTATTTTATATATAAATTTCTTTATTTCCTAGAGTACAGATCAAGTTATAGCCAAACTGACACTAAATGTTGACTATTAAGCTGTAAGGAAATGAACAGAGTTTTGAAACCTGATGTGATGGGTTTATGTGTGGTTTTGGTAGGGGAGGGTGCTACAGCAGTGGCCCCTGTGAGAAGCTTTTTAAAGCTCCCCTGGCTCCAAGTCAGACCCTCCTCTGACCAAGGCTGAGTCAATTAGTGATGGTGGCTGTGATACAAGGAAATGATCACCTGCTTTTCAATTTATTTACTTATAGCAACTTATAATGATTTCTGAATATTGCTTAATAATCCTGCTTGCCCTGACTGTTCTGTGGAAGCTTACCAAGGACTACTGTGTTCATCAAAACAAAGCAGTTGTCTGTGGAAACTTACCAAGAATTACTATGTTTGGCAAAAATATGTTTCTTGTCCTTGGAAAGCAGATGTGCTCTAGCTAGTTTAGTCTTTTAATAAATAGATAGCCATATATGGATGGTAGAAATCGATACACTGGTACTTTTAGATAAGATAGAATGAGTAAACTGGCTGAAACCACTCTTGTTGTTCAAGAAATTGGCCAAGAGAATCTGCGCATGCTCCGAGGAAAAGTACATGGTGAAAAAGACTACGAGCCTTCCTCCAAAAGACCCCCGACGACGCCCACCAGGAGGCAATGTGCAGGCACAAACAGAACATAAACTGCTGACACCAGCCTCTAGAACTAACCCAGCCTTACTTATCCATATGTATATTTGTATTATGTAATCCAATGAATGTGTATATCCACACACTATAAGTTTCTGGTAAAATCTGCTGGGTGTGTGCAAGCTTTGTGGAGAAATCTCCTTGCACCCCGGTGCTGGAGTAAACATACCTGCTTTATAACTCTATTTGAGTTGTAGAGCCTGTTTTCCACAAATCAGCTGCACCTCTATGATAATGTATCTAAGAATGGGAACCTGGGAGGAGGAGCTGGAGTTGGAAGGAGGAGTTGAGAGGAGGACACCTCCACGAACACCGAGGTCAGAGGAAGAAAGGAGGATGAGGGAAGGAGTTGTGCCAGAGCAGAGACTCCCCTGCAGCCCATGGAGAGAGGGCAGGCTGTCCCCCTGCCACCCATGGAGGTGACCAGTGGAGCAGATGCCCACCTGCAGCCCATGGAGGACCCCACAGTGGAGCAGGTGACTGAGCCTGAAGAAGTTTGGGACTCTGAGGGAAGAAGCCCCCACCGTTGTTGTTCAGCACTGGGAGGATTGCAACACACAGGAGGGACCCAGGCCAGAGCAGCTCAGGAAGGGCTGCGGCCTGTGGGAAGGACTCACGTTGGAGAAAGTTGGTAGAGGACTGTCTCCTGTGAGAGGGACACCATGCTGGAGCCGGGAAAGAATGTGAGAAGTCCTCCCCCTGCCGTGAGGAGGAAGGAGCTGCAGAGACATCTGATGATGAACTGACTGCACCCCCCATTTTGGGGGGAGTAGGTGGAGAAACTGGGAGCAAAACTGAGCCAGGGAAGAAGGGAGGTGTAAGGGGAAGGTGTGTTTAACATGTGGAAATGCTTCTCACTGTCTTACTCTGTCTGTTAACTGTGGTTGTTAGTGTTCGAATTAAATTGATGTTTTTTCTTCCCCTAACAAGTCTGTCTTTTGCCTGTGTCCAGAATGGGTGAATCATCCCTCCCTATTCTTATCTCGATTCCCAAGCCTTTTACTTTATTTTTTACTTCCCATTCCTGAAGGGGAAGGGGTGAGCAAGCAGCTGCATGGTGTTCAGTTGCCCTCTGGGCTCAAATCACCCACCTGACATCACACAAGGCTGCTATTGAACAGTTTAGGATAACAAGTGACAAAACTCACAGTATCTAATTGAGCTACGCTCCCTGAAAGATACCCTCCCTACTTCTAGTCAGCATTAGCAGTAGTACTCACAGTTCCCAAAATGGAGAGTGTGCCAAAAGACATTTTATGCAGAACTCTGAACTGTTCTCCATCATTTGTAACTACATTAATATAGCAGAGCTTGCTACAATCTCTTATTTGCATTTTAAAGAACCTAATTAGTACTTTATCAAAAAGCAGTTCTCCTAGGTGATCAAAATGCTCCCACTGCTTTTGTTTCACCTTATAAACAAGATTACTGATTTGAAAAGGAATTTGGTATTTGGGTGTAACTTGTAGGAAATTTGATGGGATTGAAACACTAACCCTACAATTTACTAACAAAAATAGACCACCAGCTAAATCATACTGCAGCTCTACCACTGGGGAAGAAATATTCTCAGCAGACCAGTACATTACAATTCCATTTTGCCTGTTGGCTCAGTTCATTTGAAAACAAAATGAGAAGTTGTAATTCAGTAGCAGAAAGGGCTGAGAACCTTTACAAACTTCCACAGACGAAAGGATGCACCACTTCATATTAACAAAGGATGAAAAGGGAAATGGTTATGTCGTTTGAGTTTGAACTTCAGTAAGAATATGAAGATCTCTTTTGCAGAGAGTCGACACAAGGTTTATATGTATCAGAGATCTACCTACAGCTGCAAAATAAGCCCTTTAGAAATTTAAATGACAAGCTTTCCTTCAGTCCTGAACACAGGGATAAACAACACGGGCTTCTAAAAACAGCTCAGCAAGACACAGAACTGGAAGTAATGGTTTCATCCCAGATCTTAAAAATAGGTGGTCCTGCCCATTTTGTTTCAAGTCTTAATGTGACAGCTTATCTAGGTCTGAGCACAGTTTTGTTCTTACAGTTCACTTCTGCCTCTGAAACTGTTTCCAAAAATCAGTTTGACTTTCAGGTGATGCAAATCCTGTGAAAGGTCTTCATTTTTCCAGTGAATCTATTTGATGAGAAAGTAGCTATTTACCCATGCCAGAGTTTTTGTGCTAAACTTTCACCCAAGTGTCACAGGCAGTCTGTGACCAGCAACAGTTGTGTTCCTCCCTCCCATGAGACCCAGCATCCCCCGTGGTACCTTCAAGCTCCCTCAATGCCTGGAATATTAGGAACCACAGCTCTCATTGCAGTTTTTCATCACAAGACTTTGAGGCTTGAATACATGGAGTCAGAAGTTAAAAAAAAAGCAACAAACAGCCCTGAGAGACCAAACTCACCATTGCTATAGAGGGTTTACAGAAACATTAATTTCATAAGAAACTGTAGGGTTCAGGAAACCCACTGGGTTTCAGCAAAATTATAATATGCTATGATGGGACCTTTAATGCATTGTGTGGGGTTTTGCATGCTCTGACAAACATTCACACTTCTCTAACATTTGCAGTAAATTCTGCCAGCTCCACCACCAGAACTGGAACTATACCTCCACAGCACCTCTCCGGACTTGGCTTTCTGTAACCTAAATAGAAGTACATCCCCAAATTAAGGGAGAGCAGAGGAAATCTTTAATTTACAGGTGGACCCATCCAGGGCAGGTGATGGTCTACCTCCATTTACAGCCTGTGCTGAAAGATACCATTAGATTTTTATGGGAATAGCTACATAAAGTGTTTACAAAAAAAAAAAAAAAAAAAAAAAAAAAAAAGGCAGTCCTAGAACATTAAGTAAGGGGTGTCCTTTCAGTTTAGGGGCTGTTAATGAAGAAGAAAGCCCTGACGGCACAAGAGCTGCTGAGGTTTAAAACATTTTAGCTTTGTGAAGGACACACATAAAGGGTTTTCTCCTCATCTCTCTGTTTCTCTTGCACAGAAAAGCCTGTAACTAAACGTGAAACCTCAGAGGTTATTCTTTCTACTGAGCACTCATCAGTCCATCAGAAAGCAAACACGAAGATAGTGCTGCCCTAAGGATGAGTCCTCTCTTTCACCCCATCATTTGGACTCCACCAGAGCAGACAGAAAGCCTCCTTCTGATTGCAGCTGGATAAGTATTGGGCTCCACAGCCTAATTTTGAAAGTGCTGAGCACCCACAGCTCCTGCAAAATCAATGAGGGCTGCAGGCGGTGTTGAAAAACAAGCTACTAATAACTTTCAGCACATGACAATATGTTCCAGCTTTTTGCCTGTTCCTATTTCTGTATTTCTCTTTCATTCCTACACTATTTAGAAATGGCTCCCATAGTCACCATATTTTTCCTCTTTTTGTTCTCTAAACGGCACATTACTTTTTCATAAGATGTAATTTCTCCTGCCACTGAGACCCATACTTTTCCTGATTGTCTCAATGTTTCTTTCTAATGTCTGGGACTTACTTTTATTTGTCATGAGTCTAATCTTCTCTCTGCCTTTACAATTAGTTTTACTGTACATCAAACATTGTTCACAGAGATTTCTTGTCTGAAATGCAAGAAAAACTATTACAAGCTAGGGAAGATGTTATCATTCAGCTAGATTCTGTGATTTCAGACAAGAAATTGTTGGCAGTCCAGAGATTCATTGCTTTATGTGTTTGTCCATGCTTTATGATGCTACTATTTGTACATAACTGTTAAAGAACCTGGAGATAAGAAAGGCAAGAGCAAAAGGTTTAATTGATCTCATTTTATTACATTTCTACCTTCAGAGTCCCTTATTAAGGTTCCCAGCAGTCTGTATGGAGCTGCAGGTTTGGAACAGACTCCTCAGCTGTATCAGAGCAGAAGCAACACCATTTTCTGCCACAGACTTATTGCTAAGACTCTGGCTGACTGCTGGATTCATACCTTCGCTCCCTTAGCAAAAAGAAGAAATCAGGCCACAGCTGCTGCAAGGCTGAATTTTCTCCTCACCTGAAGGCTATGTCTAAGACATTGCTTTTTCTAACGTACAAGGTAAGAAAAATAAATCGATAAATCACTTTCCAAAACTGTAACAGAGATAACATCTGTTCTGGGGGAGAGGAGCTACCCGGGTGCAGGATCACAGAAATATCAAAGTGCTGCCTGGAGGCACTGACAGTCAGTCTGTATCTAAGTGAAGGTGGTGGTCAGCTTGCTCATCCCACCTACCAATGACTCCTGCTGGGAGACTCCCAGACAGAGACAGCACCTGTCCGAGGAGGGAGAGCTCTGTCATTACAGCTACACCCCTGAACAACCAGAAGCTAAGTCAGTAGTAAAGCAGCAATAATTACGCATACTGAAAAGCCTATTTAAGGAAAATGGAACAGAATCATGAAGAGATCCGTCTGCGGTGGGATATTTTTGTTTAAAATGCTGTTTATTCAAGGCAAACAAGCTGTGCTGAAGCCTAGAAGTGGAGCTTGAATGGGAAGAACCTGCCTAGAAATCCACATTGTGCACACTTAAACCAGAGGATAGCAGAGCAGAGGCTCAAGTTTACAGTGGGAGCACATGGAGGATTTTCCTCAGCTTTCTGAAGTCCTTAGCTAATGGTCATCAAGCTGACATGAACTAGCATTGTATCAAATGACACAATCCAGGTCTTCCTCCTACTCCTAGTTGTTTGTTTTCCCCTTGTGCCTGTTCCTCCCCTGGAACAGCAAATGTCCATGTGGCTGCATGGTGAACTAAATCTGAGTAAAAACTAATCTGGGAAAGAAAACAAAAACATTCATTAGCTACCTGTGGTGGTGCAATTCTTACCCCTCCCCGCCCCTCCTTTTAGGCTGCTTGGTGCTATGTGAGATTCCACCCACATCCCTGAGCTATACACCAATCTGTGGAGATAAGGACTGATAACGTTAACGAGCCTGGCTCCTGCCCCTCCTGATTGATTGGAAATGGTTAAAATGGGCCATCAACTCCTAAGGGCCTGGCACAACTGTGCCTGGGATGTGGTCAAATGGGAACAATAATAGAGTTGCACATTCATCAAGTTCTTGTGGAACTGCTGGAAGGCACCAGATGGTATCTGACAAAAGTCAATTATCTTGGACCCTATAAATGGTGACCACAAGGGAGACCCTTTGAGCTCTCCTGGATCGCAGCGGGCCTGTGACCAGCATCTCCCCTGAGCTGGGATGCCTCTCAGGTACCAAACCCTTAAGGTGTCGTCTGCTGCCAGAGCTGACAGAAGGCCAGGGCGAAGTCCACCTGCTCGAGTCTCAATTATCGCCCGTTGAGGAATGCTAAGGCATTGTGAGTATTTACTCTAAACTTGAGAGGGAAATTTTCTTTTGAGCTAGCTTCTCTTTTACCTGTTCTTTCTCTGCTTATTGGTGTGTGGGTACGTACTTCATTCTACTGGATCCAGATACTTTCATTTCTGTGTGTGTGTTTGTATGTTTTGTGTTCATTCTACTGGATCCCAATACTTTTGTCTGTGTGTGTGTTTGTATGTTTTGTGTAGGAGCATGTATATATGTATAAATTAAGGTACCATTAAGTAAGTTAGTGTGAATCTTGTCATTTTAGAATCTGTGAATAAGTTGCTTTCCTTTCTTTCAGCATTTCTGAATTATTTTGTAATAATAATAAATTGCTGTTAGCTATTAATAAATCTAGATTTCTTACTAAATCATTACTGTGTCAATACTTTCATCTGTGACACTACCTGCTGTAGCTCATGGTGGAGCCACATAAATGCCTGTGCTGGTCGATGGGAGAAGGAAGTTAGGAAGCATAAGACTTTCTTTTTTTAGCGGTGGGGCTGGCTTCAACTGGTCATAAAACAGCACTGCTGCTAATCTCAGAAATAACCTATTCATTTCAGAGTTTCAAGCAAAATAGGAAGTTATTTAGAATCATAGAATCATTTGGGTTGGAAAAGACCTTTAAGATCATTGAGTGCAACCATAAACCTAACACTGCCAAGTCCACCACTAAACCATGTCCCCAAGCACCCACTTCTACACGTCTTTTAAATACATTCAGGGATGGTCACTCAACCACTCCTGTGGGCAGCCTGCTATGATGCTTGATAACCCTTTCGGTGAAAAAATTTTTCCTAATATCCAATCTAAACCTCCCCTGGCACAACTTGAGGCCATTTCCTCTTGTCTTATTTCTTGTTACTTGGGAAAAGAGACTGGCACCCACCTCACTACAACCTCCTTTCAGGTAGCTATAGAGAGCTATAAGGTTCCCCTGAGCCTCATTTTCTCCAGACTAAACATCCCCAGTTCCCTCAGCCACTGCTCATAAGACTTGTGCTCTAGACCCTTCACCAGCTTTGCTGCCCTTCTTTGGACACATAAAATTTAAATTATATGGAGATTACACAGTGGAAGAACAGAAGTGTAGTTATGATATGGGTAAACAGCCACTTCTACATTATCTGTGGAGGAACTGAGGACACCAACCAGCAGCCACTGCACACTCCCTGAGCTCAAGGACTTCTGCCTGTCAGACACCAGCTTGGAACCATCTTGCTCTAAGCTGGTGATGACTGGATCAAGTGGAAAATCAGATCTGAGAGTTTTAGGCATTTGATTTGAAAACAAAAATTGCTGTAAGAGAGAAAGAATACCTTTGCTGTGCTTCCTGGAGCCATAATCCAAGACACCAGGCTGTCCTTCAACATGTCCCATGGCAGAAGAAATTTGTGTAATGTCATCACCACTAAACCCATCAAATATTTTACCTCCTCCCAGCATATCATCCATTAAAAGTGAATTTTTTTTCTTCTCTTTCAAGCAAAAGTTAAATCAGTTGGAAATTCTGTCACAGGCATTTTATGCCTTCACATGAAGCTGCATTTAGCCAGCAATCTTGTCATCTGTGACATGAGAGATTGTGAGAAGTTGATGTTACAGAGTTTGAGAAAGCCACCACTGCAGCTGGGGGAGAAGAGCATCAAGAAGCAACAGGAGATATCAGAGGTGATATCAGCTGGATCACTGCCTAGCTGCAGCTTTTAAAAATGCAGCAGTTGTCTGCTGAGCTTTTAACAGACTTCCAAAACCATCTGGAAGTGACTAGATTTTCAAGTGAGAATCAAAATGTTAGTAGCTGCACTTAGCCTGGATATACTCTTAAGCAGCCAAATGTGGAATGTTCTACTAAGAATGCTGCCTGTGACAGGTGTGATGTATACATGAGCTTGAAGCACAAGAGTTAGATTATCCTCATGGGACATATTGTGCTAATCAGACTTTAACCAGCCTGTTAGGCATCAGTTATTACTCCAAAACACTTCAATTTTCTCTGCATTCAGCATGGAGGTAGGTGCCACAAATTTTTCCAAGTAAATGTATAGGTGCACTTGTGGCATGTACCGAGTTCTGCCAGATGGCAAGAAGCGATGTTCACATTTGTAAGAGCTCTCTACAAGCCATCACAACAATGAAAAAGAGCTCTTGCAGTAAGACTAAGCAAGACTTGGAACTACAGCTAAGCTGAACTTTTGAAGAACCCAAACAGAGTCATACTCCATCTATGAAAGTAAAACCAGTCTACAAATTCCCAAGTCCAAAAATTCTGCTCAACAAACTAAAAGCATTAAAACAACTACCACAATTGAGTTCATTAAAATACCTTAATATTCTCACTCCTGTCAGCTTGTGGAGTTCAAGTTCCTTTCCTATTCCATGATGTCTAATGCAAAGCTCTCTAGAAATGAATGCTTTTACAGTGAAATCTCAGACCTCAACAGGAAGTATAAAATGGAGGTCAACAGTTAGGCAAATACTGTTAGGTGCTGATGTGATCCGTTATTTTAGTGAGATGTGAGATTTGACTATATCGATAAGTCTCTTAGGAACTGTCAGTCAACATACAGCAATTCAGATGCCTACCCGTTGTCATGGTCTCTGTGCATGAGATATTTTTAACACTGAAGGTCAAGAAGAAACAGCTTGCTGTTCTTCTGTGAACATACCATGAACTTGAGCAAAGCTGACTTCAAAAAAGATGTCTGTGAAGCTTCTAGACTATTACTCTGAATGGTGTTCAAGGGGTTGCCTTGAAGGCTGGAAGCCCTTTTGCATCAGATACAGTACAGTGGTAGCATAAGACTTATATTTTATGCACTACATACACAACACAAAGTCAACAAAGACACGTACAAATAGAAAAAAAAATGTTATGAATCATCTGAACATGTGACTGCTTTTGATATTTTATCACAGGCCTCACTATATCAACAGAAACCAGTGACAAGCCATTGGTACCAACCAGTCATTGAAACATTTCAGCTTCATCTCCTTGTGTTTGCAAAGCATTTGAGATCCATATGATGACATAGTCCTTTGGTCTTCCACAGACTTGCAGAGGAACTCATCATGGCAAGGAGCTCATCAAGCTCACAGGCAACTAAAAACTGGTTGTAGAAACGGCTACATTATACATGAAAGTCACTACTGGACATAGACCAAAGCCGAGCACAGTACTCCTATGGTACTTCCTTAGAAAACATCTGCTTATTTTTCTCCTATTACTAGCTGTAGAAAAAAGCACCCAAATCTTAGCTGAGACTGTACCTCTCAAGCCAAATTCATTTTCAAGTTGTGAAATCTGATTTTTTGCAGTAGAGCAGAGGCTTAGTAATCGCACATACACACCCTGTATTCTGAAGGTGCCAAGTCACAGGCTTCTGCATTACAGAGTCAGTAAAGAGTGAGAATGTTTTTGGAGAATGATTTTGCTCAGCTTTGCAAACTGTATCTTATCACCTGGCTGGCTTAATGATAACAGAATCAACTCAAATATTACAGCATCCAAAGCACTGCAATCAGTGTTTTTAAGAAACAACTACCTCTGAGCAGGTATGGGTGTTTTAGGTCACCATTGCAATGTCTTCGCCACTGAGGCTTAAATGTCAGATGATAGTGTTAAACACCAGTGCTACCAGTTTCAAGCCATGTTGAAAACTTTGTACATGCACTAACTTGTCAGATCCAGATTTAAATTAAATCTGGGTTGAAATCAAAGCAATTAGCTCTCTTTGATGAGCATAAACCTACTATTTACCTACCAGAAGCAGATGCTAGTATATTTTTAAATATTCCATAGCTCCCTGTTGTTATCTCTACAACATATAAGCAGAAACGCTATTTAGGAAGCATGTAGCATCTCTGGAATTTTTAGCAGAATATATATTTCTCCTGCTTTCCTGTGAAAGCATCTCCCATTTTTGCCTGCTAACTATAGTGCAGAATGTAATGGAGATGTTTGGCAAAAATATCTCCCACTGCCACAACGTCCCACTGAGCAGACATGTTATTTTTCGATTCTGCTATGCTTACTTCCACAAGATCAAATGAGAGCTCAAATGCTATTAATGCACTTAATGTCATGTTCTTAGCAACAAATTCCATCAAATATAGCAAGATTGGAATGACTGAGTCTAGGACAGACGTCCAGTGAGACCTGAGACAAGTGATTCTGAACAGCTGCTGGCATGAAATCCAGTATTTTAAACACTTCAGGATTCTTCACATTTCAGTAGTACAGCAGTACAAGGACTGAAAGACTCATCAAAGAAAAAAACTTTCTACCATTTCCGCCCTTTGATTCATGCGACTCTCAGGAGCTCACAAAGGATTATATCTATTAAAACACTAGCTTGGCTGTGGCAATATATGCTTTTGTCTTAGAATGAGCACAAACTACACAGCAGCTTGGCATGTGCCCTTGTCACGTCCTCCACCCACCCAGTGGTTTGTATGTTCCCATTTTATGCAGTGCTGTCATTAAAACCACAGAAAGTTAACTACAATAGCTATTAAAAGTTTTACCTTCTAAATATGTATAAGGCATAGCCCTTACCGTGAACTCCTTTCCTGTTCCTACTGTGTTAACATGAAATTTAAAAGCAGCACAAGCACAAGAAACCACTTAGTCCTGTTTTCCACCAGCCCTCTCTCACCCCCCCAAACCAGTTCCACCTCATGTATCCAAGTAACAAAAAAGTTACCTGATCTCTACTTTAATACTTGTGCTGATGGTGCTCTCACTGTTGGCTTCAGTGACAGCAAGAATTTCTTGTTTGTTTAGATCTGATCTAAACATCATACCTATTAAAAACATTTTGCATGCAAAACAATAAATAAAATAAGTAAGTATGACAAGCCTGATTCTGCCAACAAGCAGTTTTCCTGCTTTAAATCTAGGAAGAAAAGACTTAGGCAAGATATGTAACAGCCTTCCAAGCAGAAAAGACTGATGTACAGAGGAACAGAATAAAATATTTTTGATATCCAGCAGGATAAAACTGTGCTCCAATTGCAGCGAGAGGGACTGAGGCCAGACACTGACAACATGATGTCCCACATCAAGGCTGGCATGAAGGATTTAGGGATGTTAGACCATCTCACCAGAGTTCTTGGATCAGAAGAACACTGCCTCAGAACAGCTATGGCAGACCTTTCTTCTAGAACTGCTGTTGCTGTGGAAATCACACCATTGCACCTGAGTTTGCTGTCTAGTTGATAACCCCTCTTTTTACCGGCATCCACTTCTTCAAATCCACCTGCATACACTGTGTCCCATGTACCCGGATACTCAGTTGCCTTTGTCACTGTTAACATCCTTATATCTCTACCTGAGTGATCCTCACTATGTGCACATTATCCACTTGCTGTTTGTTCCACTAATTCCCTCCTCTCTGATGCCTTCCTTATTAATGTTCATTGATGGCTGTCTGATTCCCTTTGTCCTTACACTGAAAGCAATCCATTTAGCAGCCTTCTATTGGGTTTGTGTGGCAAGGTTTTGGTAGCGGGGGTGCTACAGAGTGGCTTCTGTGAGAAGCTGCCAGAAGCTCCCCCATGTCCCACAGAGCCAACGCCAGCCGGCTCCAAGACAGACCCGCTGTTGGCCAAGGCTGAGCCCATCAGCGATGGTGGTAGTGCCCGTGGGGTAACGTATTTATGAAGAGGGAAAAAAACCCTGGTGCAATTGCATCCAGAGAGAGGAGTAAGAATTTCTGAGGGAAGCAACTCTGCAGACACGAAGGTCAGTGAAGAAGGAGGGGCAGGAGGTGCTCCAGGCACCAGAGCAGAGATTCCCCTGCAGCCCGTGGTGCAGCCCATGGTGAGGCAGCTGTGCCCTGCACCCATGGAGGTCCATGGTGGAGCACATCTCCACCTGCAGCCCGGGGAGGACCCCACGCTGGAGCAGGGGGATGCCCAAAGGAGGCTGTGACCCTGTGAGAAGCCCATGCTGGAGCAGGGTCCTGGCAGGACCTGTGGCCCTGTGGAGAGAGGAACCCACGCTGGAGCAGGTTTGCTGGCAGGATTTGTGACCCCATGGGAGGTACCCACACTGGAGCAGTTCATGAAGAATTGCAGCTCATGGGAAGGACTCACATTGGAGAAGTTCATGGAGAACTGTCTCCCATTGGAGGGACCCCACGCTGGAGCAGGGGAAGAGTGTGAGGAGTCCTCCCCCTGAGGAGGAAGGAGCGGCAGAAACAAAGTTTGATGAACTGACTACAACCCCCATTCCCCAACCCTCTGCGTCATTGAGGGGGAGAAGGTAGAGAAAACTGGGAATAAAGTTAAGCCCGGGAAGAAGGAAGGGGTGTGGGGAAGGTGTTTTAAGACTTGTTTTTATTTTGCATTATCCTACTCTGATTTGATTGGTAATAAATTAATTTCCTCAAGTCGAGTCTGTTTTGCCCAACAGTAATTGATGAGTGATCTCTCCCTGTCCTTATCTTAACCCACAAGACTTTTGTCATATTTTCTATCTCCTGTCCAGTTGAGGAGGGGAGTGACAGAGCAGCTTGTTGGGCATCTGGCATCTGTGGTGGTGCAATCCTTACCCCCCCCGCCCCCCCCCCCCCCCCCCCCCGCCCCTCTTTGTTGGGCTGCTTGGTGCTAGGTGCGATTCCACCCACATCCCCCGAGCTATACACCAGTCTGTGGAGATAAGGACTGACAATGTTAACGAGCCTGGCTCCTGCCCCTCCCGATTGCTCGGAAATGGTTAAAATGGCCCATCAACTCCTAAGGGCCTGGCACACCTGTGCCTGGGATGTGGTCAAATGGGAACAATAACAGAGTCGCACATTAATCAAATTCTTGTGTAACTGCTGGAAGGCACCAGAAGGCATTTGACAAAAGTCAATTATCTTGGACCCTATAAATGGCGACCACCAGGGAGACCCTTTGAGCTCTTCTGGATCGCAGTGGGCCTGTGACCAGCATCTCCCCTGAGCTGGGACGCCTCTCAGGTACCAAACCCTTAAGGTGTCGTCTGCTCCAGACGGAAGGCCAGGGCGAAGTCCCCCGCTCGAGTCTCAATTATCGCCCGTTGAGGAATGCCAAGGCATTGTGAGTATTTGCTCTAAACTCGAGAGGGAAATTTTCTTTGAGCTAGCTTCTCTTTACTCTGTGTGTGTGTGTGTGTGTGTGTGTGTGTGTGTGTGTACGTACCCTTGTTTCTGTGTGTGTATGTCTGTTCTGTGTTCATTCTACTGAATCCAAACACCTTTGTTTCTGTATGTTTGTCCATTTTGTTATGTGCATGCATGTGTATATATATATATAGGTACCGTTAAGTAAGTTAGTGTGAATCTTGTCATTTTAGAATCTGAATAAGTCGCTTTTCTTTCTTTTAGTATCTCTGAATTATTTTATAATAATAAATTGCTGTTAGTTATTAATAAACCTAGATTTCTTACTAAATATTACCGTGTCAATACTTTCATCCGTGACAGCATCCAGCCAAGGTTAACCCACCACAAGCATGTTTTCCCCTTAAAAGCTCCTTGTATCTCATAAAACTAAACCCTTCCCTTTCACTTACCCTTTTAGAGGCTTTATGTCTACCCATCAAACCCACTAGTGCAGGTGGATATAAACACCTTGGAGAGTGACTGCTATCACTCAGGATGAAGGATGCTCCCAGTGATCCTTTGAAATCTAATGAGAAGTGGTGTGCCCACACATGTGGATATTAGTATGGCCTCAGAAAGCCATAGACAAATGGCATTATACTCTGACAGATGGATACGTGATTTTTTGAGAAGTTGACAAACACTGACCCAGGTACAAAGTACTTAAAACACTTGCTTTAAAAAAGGGAAGTAATAGAATTTCAAAGGAAAATCACATTGTGAGAGTTCAGCAGCTGCAGTAGGAAGCTATTGCCCACCAGAAGAGTTTAGCCTTCTTTATTACACCCTAGTTGTGCGTATGATTACATTTTTCAGGGAAAAAGACCAAGCTCCTTCAGTCTGCATAACTTACAGTCAGTATCAACCATGACTTCCACTTGTATTTGGATTACACTACCCATACCCATTTTCATTCAGGCTGCAAAAAAGCAGTCACACCTTGATACTGCTGGGCAGTGCCAACTAGTTTATGCCTGCTCGTGGTAGCCACTCTTTAAGAAGCATACATAAGCCCAGAGCATTATGTTAACACATTTTTTCTTGCAAATGGAGGTCACAGACAGCAATAAGAGCTTCACCACAAAGGCTTGCTTTTTTTCTAGCACCTTACTGAAACCTGGCAGTAACACAATTTGCCAGTCTACAGACCTGGTTATTGTAATGCTGCCATGTGTTACAGAATCACATGGGGAGTCAACTGTTGTAGGTGTCTCATGATTTTGACCCAAAGAACTCACAGCAACCACAACACATGCTGCAAAAAGCAGCAAAACCAGGTAGCTTTTATGCAGTCACTAAGAACAAGAGAGTTATTTATCAGTGATGGAAGAAGAAAGGGCTACGTGATTGCTGTTCCCATTAAAGTGCTGGGAGATACCAGCCATAATGCCATTACAGTGTTCTTCACCAAGGGGCTGGAATTCCAAAGTTCATTTATTCAGTGTGAATTTCACACATTGTTCTCCATTAAAAGTCATTCAAAATGTCACCAAGGTTTATGTGATTGATGACCAGAGCACTAGTGAACACCAGTTGCCAGTAGAGTTGGAATGCTGAAAGGCAGAAAAGCACAAGTATCCTTTCGCTTCCTAAAGGGTCATTCTCAGCAGCACCCAGAGTACTCTCTTCACCGTACAATGCCAGAAAACAAGGGGGGGTAAAAACAGTTCCTATACAAAATAAATCAAAATCTGGCTATAAATAAGATGACACCCTTAATATTCAGTAGTCCAAAATATTATAAAGGAATTGAACTATATCAGAATCAAAAGGGAATTCACATTTTGTTCTCTAGTTGATCACTAGAAGCTGACCTATATTTAATACTGACTTGAGCAAAACAACCCAGAAGTGATCACTTCATTACAGTCCAGGTAGTAAAATGACTTCTTACAGAGTGGAACAGAGTGGAAGACACTAAAATAAAGAATTATCAATATAGAATTATAAGTATGAAAGAAAACAGTCACAGCTTTTCACACCTATATGCTAACTGAATGTATTATAATTCTAATTGTGTAGAAGAACTGGAAGATCTACTTACTTTCACAGAGACGCCTTCTCAGCTTCCCCCGAATTTTATCGATAGCGTTGTAATCAGAGACATGAAACACGTGAGCAGACTTGGGTTCTGAAGCAATCTCATCAAGTTCCTCTTTTAAGGCTTCTCCAACACCCACAGCAAAGATCCTAATCCCAGCCTGATGGGCTGCAGTGGCTGGATCCAAGACATAATCCTGGCTCCTTCCATCAGTCAAAAGGATAGCCACTTTTTTAACAGTTCGATCACTAAGTCTCCCACCAGCTTCTTTAGAAAAACCGTAGGTGTTGATGTACCTGAGAGCATCTCCAGTGTTTGTATTACCTCCATAATACTTAATCTTTCGTGCAGCCTCTTTGATTTCTTCACGGGTTTTATACTTTCCCAGGTCAAACTCTGTGGTTGGATGATCGCTGTATCGCACCACACCTACACGGGTTTTGTCTGGGCCAATTTCAAAAGTTTCCACCAAATTAGACACCCACTGCCGAACTTTCTCAAAATCTTCTTTTCCGACGCTGGAGGAGGCATCCAAGATGAATACAAGGTCATAATGAACATTCTTGCAACCTGCAGGAGTAGCAGAAAATATCGCTAAGGGAAGATGAAAGAAGAGTACCAGACATACCAAATACTCCCTAGGCATGGCTCCCTTGTGAGCAATTTGGAGGAGGCAGCAAACCCTCTCCCTATCCTGCAGAGAAAGTGCAGATTCTCAGCCTTTCTTCCTTGTGATTCACCTCATCTGTTTCAGGACTTCTACAGATCAGCACACACTTCACTTTGAAATGCAAACCCTTTCTCTTCCTACTCTACTAACTGCGTCTGCTCAATCTTTCACCTACACCATCTGCATGCATATGAAGCTATTTTTCTCAAACTTCGTTGCAGTGCCTTTGCTGAGGCAATGCTCTGAAATGACCTTGGCAGATCAAGAGACCTGTCCTGACCTTGCCTAGGCCAATGCTGACCACAAGTAGTGAAGCTTTCATGTTCCCTCTTTCATTAGCATTATGATTTATTTATGCTTAGCTAGAAGCAGTTCTTTTGCTCAGCATGATATGTTGGTGAAGCAAGTTTATAACAAGATTATTTTGATTTTGAGGCCCTCTGCCATTGACTATTGACTAAAGGATGACTCACTGAATACTGGGATGGCTTCCTTGACAACAAAGGGCAGTTGCTTTGTAAGGGAAAAGTTCACTTACCCTCACAACCACCCTTTTGCCTCCAGCCATGATATTTGTAATATGAGGCCTATGTAATCCGAAAGGCAAACATATTTTAATGGCAGCTTGCCATTATGAAGGCAGACAGGTCATATATTTGTCAACCACTTGCCAAGAAAGTAGATCTCCCAGGAGATGTTTTCTAGCTGTTTCTGAATATATGCAAGCCAGGAGGCAGTAGATTCATAAATGTCCCACAGATGCCAAAGATTTATCAACATAATGCCTTAATTGGCAAAAAAGTATATATATACATATGTTTATTTAATTCACTATTATAGACCATAATCCCTAACAAATTATGAGTTTCAAGATTGAAAGCTGCTCTACAAAGTCAATTTGTCTGTTGTCGCAACCACCAACCATTGTTTCTCCAGTACTTCTTGTCTTATGTCATCTCAAAAGTACAACTGCTTGTTTGAACCAATGGCAAAAAACTAATTTGACCAATCATGTGGAGAACAGAGCACATGTAACATGATACAGGACAGAGAGCTGGTCCATACCAGTGCCTGTGACACTATTTCTCTCAGAGTAACAGGGTTTTCCTGTGTCCCACTGAACTGGAGATTTTCTATCTGGCTACTAAACTGTTGGCAGTTGCCTTTAAATCCTACTGCTTTACCATGATCTGAGCTAATTGTGTAGCTAATAGTAGCCCACATCTACCCACACCCACTGAGAGCAGATCTGTTCTGTTGACTCCTATTTCACTGCAGAACCCTGATTCCCCCAACTGTTCCCATCACAACCATGTTAATAAACTCCTCTGGGCTCTGACCTGGACTGACCAACCCATCTCCCTTGATTAGAAAATCTGAGAGTATTTGTTAGAATACATAACTCCAGGGTATGCCCACTGAGGACATTTCAGCTCTCCATACATTAAAAAGTGACATTCCCACTGTACGGTTTGCATGTTTTCACTCACATCAGCCTAGTTCCAACCAGGTCCCAGCAACTAAATATCCATCAGTGACTGGGACCCATTATATGTGCATCTGAAGTGCACATATAACTGCCATTCAGTTTCATCAGAAGTCAGTCCAGGACTGCTCCATGATATGAACCAAAGCACAGTAAGTGGAGATGCTTGGAAGATTCCCAGTGAAAGTTTGAAATCCTTGTGGGGGCCCTGACAGTAAACCCCTTCTCCTGGGTTTGGATGCTATGGCTCCCTGGCCTTGGGTGAGTTCCTCAGAAAGCTCTTCTGGAAACATTCAAGAAAGACCTGTCTCTTCTTCCTCTGGTAGCTGCTTTTAGGGTGAGGCTCCCACCTTTGTTCCTTGCCTTAACCATGGACTGATTTCCTGGCTTCACCTCAGACCTGCCTCACCTCTGTGGATTTGCCTGGGGAGTGGCTGACCCTGGATGCTGTCTTTGGACCTGATCTGGACCCTGACTGTCTGACTCATGCTCCTGGCTTGATCTTGGACCTGCTTCATCACTATGAGCTTGTCTGGGAATTTGAATTGTCAGTTGAGCCTGGCTATCATCCCCCAGCCTTCCCTTCTCCCTGGCTGGGGGTGGTGAGACAGGCTGTGGCTGGTGAGTCCCTGTCCTGCCATCCCTCAGGAAGTCATCTGTCCTTGCTGCACACCTGCCCAGAGCTAAAGCACTGATGTAAATGCACCCAATGTGGATAATAGCTGAGGACCAGGACTCTTCTCCCTGGAACAGACCAAAGAGTAGGGAGGTACCATACACAGTCCATCCAGTCAAGCTCTTGCTTGGCAGCCAGCTCAGTGAACAGAAATATGAATCATGCTACTGAAAGTGGGGGGAATGATGCTGTTGCCATATTTCCTCACCAAGTTCCAGCATTTGAGCCTACAGGAAGGTCACGAAGTCTTCTCCCACATCCAAATTTGACCTTACAGTTCATAAATTAGGTCTGGTGCTTTTGATCATCCTGGGGCTGTGCAACTGCCCTGAAGAGGACAGGAATCCCAGAACAGCTCACTGCACTGGAGAATGTGGTTAGCTCAGCCACATGATGAGAATTTGCCTTCAGATAAGAGTAAGAGCATTATAGGTAGGCATTATAACACTGTATGGTGCTCATGGTATTACATGATGGCCATGAGAGTGGTTGAATATACACCCGGTGTGGTGCAGGTGATGATGAAAAATGAGCATCATCTGTTTCTGTGTGAACTTCTGTAGCAGAGTACATTCCAGGAGCTGCTGCTCCTTCAATTTCTTCAGGAACAACCTATGCATGTGGAATTGGGATCACATTGGCAACAACTCATCCATGGGATCACGTTGGAAACAACCTGTCCACATGGGATCGTGTTCTGTGACGGCATTTTGTGAGTGAGGGAATGCTTATCTCTAACCATAGAGCAAGAAAGGTCTGGCTGGAAAAACTCTCTTAAAGGTAATCAGAGTGTGGAGATGATGGTGTATATCATTTTCTATTATGGGATGTAAGTCACATTACATCTGTGTGTATCGGCAAGACAGTCAAGTGCAGTTCTGCTTGATTTTTGCAGAATATAAATGATAGAATATATGACAGTAAAAGGTAAGCAAGAAATCTCCACTTTCCCCCCTCAAATTAATTATCATATTAGTCTATTCTGTTTGAAAGAATATTAATTGGGTGAGCCTAACAAGAGAATATAAAGGTTTGAGTATAAAACTCACAAGGTACAGACCTTCCTGTTGCTTATTTTAATGACTCTCAGCAGGTGAGATGACTGCAATTTAAAAACAAACAGAACAGACAGAATGAATCCTGTCTGTGTTCAAGGGTGATGAGCCTTAAAACAAGCGGGGTTTAAGGTATAAAAAGTGATGCCTATTCAGGCAGTATTGCAGGGAATAAAAAGATGATCTTTCAGGATCATTTTCTTAGAGTCAGTGATTCTTTGCTTACAGACCTGATGGCAGTGCGATGAAATGCTGCAGACAAGCTTTTAGTAAATATTAATCTGCATTTTTAGCACGGTAATGTCCACTGCTGGACAAAATTGGTTGTTTTCCAAGAATGATATAATAATATTGTTTACTGGCAGAAACAGTTAATGTTAAGGGAATATGGGAGATAATTCATAGAAAGTGAACTTTCAGTTTCACAATTACAGGAATACTCTCTGGAAGCATAATTCCAGGAGTTGTGTTCATCCACCCAGACACTGAGTCAACTGTTTTGCAATATTGCTATTAAAAATAGTTCACAAACAAGCCGTAAGCCCAAAAATATTTAATCACAGAATGAACATAGGTGATACCACCATATTCTTCCTGTGACTGATCCACAGGCAGAAAAAAACATGATTTCACTTTGTTTTGTTACTAAGTACCTTCTCCTGTTAAACTTCATCCAAAAAGCCTTATATAGATCACATAACAAAACTGTAAAGCAGCTATTCCTTAGACTGAGAGTTCTAAAAAAGCCTTTTCTTTCTTATAAATTACCCAAGCCTACAGAATAGCATCTTTCCTAGAAAAAGAGACAAAGCCTCCATCTCAAAGTATTCTTGGGCTTTTATACCAATAAACTGTGTGGGTCTAGAACCGTTTTCTGTCCCTGAGGTGTAGCATCATTCACAGCCAGATCTCAACTCTTCCTACCACCCCTCAAAAAAGAACATGTCCTAGAGGAACAGTCCCTCAGCTGCACCATCCTCTAATGCATTCAGTGGCATTGGGGGAAAGTGCTCCTCAGCACAGGCCAAAAGCCAAGCCAGGGACCATGCTAGCAACTAGACAGCATGAACCAAGAGAGGGTATGAACAGTTCCCTGGCCCTGTTTAGCTCACTAGGAAAGTCTCAGACAGATAGAAGATTGACCAGGTCTAATCTGACACCCACTGAAGGCAATGGAAGAAGTGATCTTCATGCCAGTGCGGGGTAGACAAAGCATATCCAGTGTAAACTATGCTGCTCCCCTTGCTGTGGGTCGCTGAGCTGACCTCTCTAAGCCTGCAGCAGAACAAGAGACCCTAGGTAAATCATAACTTTGATCCCTGAGCTATCTCCATCCCGAAGGTCTATTTTATGTCTTTTCAGCAGTAAATGTCTTGCTTGGGTTTTTTATTGTTTTCCTTCTAGGAAAAATAGCTTCTCAGCCACGTAAACAGTCCAGCAGCTACTAAGCACGAGGCAGTAAGCCGAACAGCGCATACCTGCTCTTTGTGCCTCAGTTCTCTCCCTGCTGAACACGAATGTGAGAAGAACCAGGAGATGGGGCACACGGCATCTTCCCATAATGGATATATCCATATCTCCTTTCTCACATCAGCTTGTCTTTTCTCCGTGGTGAGGAGCTCTCTAGAAATCCAATCTGTAGCCTAGAAAGGAAAATAAAGAGCAAGTGTTATCTCATAGAAACACAAACAGCAGTAATGATGCAAATCATGGGAGCAACGTTTTGGGGAGTTGTTTCTTCTGCTTGTCATTTTAGTTGACTAGACGCAAACCACTCAGACAAAGAGGCAGGAGTTCACCTACTTTCAAAAGCTATAGTCTTTCGCTAGCTCTATTCAGTGTGCAGCAGCCTGAATGGAAACAGGAGAGACATTACCAGATTATTATACTTTAATTGAGCCCACTGCCAACTACACAATCAATGCACTGGAGTGGAAACCATTCTTGACCTGGCCCTCCCATGCATTCATCATTAGGAGATACACAAAGCAGTGCCAAGATACAAACCACTGCAAGTCACACACAACTGGTTGCCACTTCACCCATTGCTGCTTTCAGTTCTGGAGCCTCAGAAATGACAAACGCTAAAAATACGCGGCTGTTTTCATGTACCTATTTGTTGCCATCAGCCCTTCTCTACAGGAGTAAACTCAGCAGCTTCAGATCACATCTTTCAACTATTTAGTTTAAAGAAGTACAAAAGCTCAGGTGGACGATCTTCAATTTAAGGTTTGAGTTTAGCTTGAAGCCAGTCAGTATTGTAACAAGCCAGGCAAAGTGCCTGGACTGTTAAAAGTCTAGCTTTGTTTTCTAACACTAGATCAACTCTCTTCTTTAAAAAAAAAAATAAATTGTTATTGACTTATTGCTGTTGGTTTATTATTTTTTATTAGATCATGAAAACATTGCACTTCTATCTATTGTGTACACATACAGAGGATAAAACAGTTTCCACTCTGTAGCTCTTACTGCCTAAGGAATCATTTTGGAAAACTCTCTCCCAGCTCCCAAACCTGTGTTTTCCTCTTTAATGCAGATTTCTTTGTCCATTTTCTTAGGGAATTTCCACTTCCTCTGTCTTTTAACATGCACATCAGCTTCTAACTGTTGATAGCTGGGTAAAACAGGCACGAAGGGGACACTGTATGTTTTAGATCATTGCTGCATTGCTGCACTGTATGTTTTAGATCACTGCATTTCTTTTCAATGCAATAGGGTTCTTTGGGAATCACAGACAAAAAGAATGGTGGTGTCAGAATTTGTTCAAAACCAGTTTTGATCAGTCAAATGTTGGGACTATCTCTACCATGTACCCCAGAAATAAAGTGCATGTCATGCTGGTTTAGGAAATAAAAAGGGGGAAAATCTTATGCAGTTGTAGAGACAGAGCTGTAAATCCTTACTTCCAGGACAAAATACAGGCTCCTACATTTTCAAACGTCCATATCATATGCAGACAAGGAGAAAAACAATACATCTAATAAACGCTGCAGATAAAAACTGGAAATATCTGCCAGCAGTGGAACATAAATGCAAGAAAGAATTTACAAAAAAAAAAAAAAGGCAAAAAAAAGCATGCTAATTCATGTACCATCCCTAAATCCAAAGGGCACAAGCAGGTGCTGTAGTTTACATGTCAGCCAGACGGTGTCCCTACAAGACAGTGAGGTGCTCAGGTTTGAGCCAGCTGGAAAAGGTTGCAGGGTAAAAAGGGCATGAAAATATCACTGTACCCTACAGTAGTTAGAATTTCCTTTTAAATAAGTACATTACTGAAATACCGATCAGGCAGCCGCCTGCAGAGGGATCAGGACAAGCATTACTTAAAATAGCTATGGGAGGCTTCAGCCCAAGGTTTTTCCTCCCATGTATTTTTTCGGAAATGTTGTTTTCTGGCACTGGTGATGGGAGAGCAGGTTAGTGGCGGCAGTGAGAGATGGGAAACCAGATCTGCCGTGCGGCGTTCTGCACTCCTAGTGCTGAGAGCTCAAAAAGTCCTTTCTCTGTGTCTGGGCTTGCACGGCTGCGAAGTTTTATAAATACAATATTAAAAACAGTCTTTGCCAGCTGCTAACCCACATGAGGCCAGGATAAAAGGAGCAGAGCAGCAGCTGGTGTCAGTCAGCAGAACGGCGGCAGGATGGACCAACGTTGGCTCAACAGGCAGCATATGTGGCGCTACAGGGAGCTTGGTGGACGTGGCTCACTTGGTACACGCATGACTTCTGCCCCAGCAGAAGGACCACCGACATGACCAGGTCCGAGAGCTGCGTCTCTAAGGCATCATTCCTCTCCACTCTTTGCCAAAACCCTTCAAGAGCTCATTGCTGCATTATGAATGCTGAAAGGCATCTCATAACAGTCATTTAGACTAAAAGTAGTGGGGAAAAAAACCACATCAAATCAGAATATCTGCTTAAAATCTATAATGATTACCTGTGGTGGCTTTAATACATATTCGTGGTTCAAGATTATTCTTGCATTCAGGCCAAAATACACCATTTCTTACATTTTTATACATGAAGAACTGAACCAAGTCTCTTAATTTGCAGCTGCTTTATGTATGGATATATCAGTGAGCGAAAATTGCCCCATTCACATCAACAGGACTCATATCATGGCAAGGAAGTCTTCAGGGGTATTAGAAGAAAGGTTGGAGATAAAGCATTTTTTGTAATGGGTTTTCCACACTGGTTTCTTTCCCACCTCAGTCTGTCATTGTGAGACTGAGCCCAGTTTGAGACTACAGCAGCTGATCAACATTTATTTCCCCTTCCAGGAAAAAGGGTCAAAAAGGAGCCAAAAGTGGGACTGTTTAGGCTTCAGAGTGATCCAGGAATAAGAAATTTTGTTTAGTTGACCCTATTTCCAAATGGCCAACATGTATTTTTTTATTATTATTATTTTTAGTTCAGCCTATCATGTGGGAATAATTTCCTCAAAGTGGCCTAAGTCAATGCACATCCTTTAAAAATACCTCCTTTTTTCTTTTTATCTCACAAACATCACTTTGAAATTCCCTTGTGACACATTTAGATGTATTAAGTGATATTGCAAAAAGAACTAACAAATCCTGTGACGTCCGAGTTTATTACCAAACTGCGGGCTCTGTGTCTGAGGTTCTTTTTTAATAGTTTGATGGGAAAAAAAGAAGTGAATAATTCTGGCTACATGCAAACATAATGTGGGAATGGCATCCAGGCTAAGGAGCACACTAGTAAATGTTAAAGTGAGCTCTCTACATTTAAAATACAGGCACCGTACTAAGCTATTCATATCGCCTCACAGCTGCACAAACAATATACAGAAGATAGACACAAGCTCTATATAACCTTCAACGTCAGTATGGCTTTTTCAGGGGGGTTGGTATAGAGTTTTAGGGCAATGAGCACCCATGGTAAGGCCTCTCTACTTTTGAACAGTAAGTAAACACGCTCATAAAAAGCAGAATTTAAAAAAAAAGCTGAAGGACAACTGTATCTTCTCATCTCAAACACATTTTAATATTTTGCTCACCGTTGAGCTTCCCTTGAACTCCTGTATTTTAAGGGATGCTGCTTTGTCTTCTTGAGCTTTATCCCTTGAGGCTAGGAATACAGCTAGGGCTCTGCTTTCCAAGAATCATACATATCCAGACTGAAACCATATAGCTGGGCTGCATTTTATCATGGGGTTTATTCCTGACTGAACCAAAGTCAAAGAATATCCTGACATCAGTTTATTTAGAAAATGAAACCCCTGTCCGTTGCAAAAATGGTGTTTTCTATTCTGCTCTCTCTTTGTCCTGCCAGAGCCTGATCCTGAAGAGACATATAGTGACTTTGTTCTAACCTTATTTCTCAGAGAATGCTGTTGCATCATTTTAATTCAGGGGACAAGGAGGAAAAACTTATATGAAATAATAGATGCAAAACTGTTTAGAAACGGCATCTTGAAAAAATAAAGGGAAAAGAAGGGGCAGATGCAAAGAATGTGGCAGAGATGAAAACTTCACGGCATTTCTAGGACAAGCCTTAAATTTAAGCACAAGCACTCGATATTCTCTACCTCAGCCTCTCCAGAGACTGCTCTTCTGTCCTGGTTTGAAAGATGTCACCAACAGCAACAACCATGTGAGTTAGAGACAGAAAAAAACAGAACACTTTCTGTGGTCTCTTTCATCCTTCAGAGGCGTGATTCAGTCACAAATATTAATAAAACAGAACAAAACAAAACTGGAGTCAATAGTAAGATGAGCATTTCAGGAGTGTGAGTTAATAAAACTGCTTCTACCTCAGGTGAGCAAAAGTTCAAAGACCCTACAGGGACAGTAAAAAGATCAGTGATTCAAGGCTGAATGTAAAAAGCATGTCCAGTTATGGACTTCAGTGTGCTCGTTAACATATCTGAGCTTTTACTTACATTTTACTAAAATATACCAGTGAACTTCGTCTTACTGTTAAATTCAAGGTGGGCTGATACTATTATTGCGCTTAATTTCATCCATTCATCTGCTGCCGCTGAACATCACTGTATGCCATAAATGTTCTAACTATGCTGGCATTCATATGTGATCTTAAATGTCTTTGGTATGCTCCTCTGAAGAAGAAGTTAACCTGGGGCGAAAAAGACAGTGTCCAATTACACAAATTTTCACACACACCAAAAAAAAAAGAAAAACAAAAAATCCCAGAACACTAATATATCTGACAGCTCAGTAGATTCAGCTTGTTGATCATGTCTCTTCCAACTACTGAACTAAGCAATTTAATTATCTAAATTATTGCTGATATGAGCAGGAAGCCAACCATATAAAAGAGAGATGGGACTTTCTTCCCCCTGATCAGCCCATGCGGTCATATATCTTTGTTCGATGCATTTTAAAGAAATCATCCGATGGCATTTCTGGAAGATATGCATCTTCCCAAGCCTGATCCAAAGCCAACTGTAGTTCATGAAAAGAGGACCATTGATTGCAGTGGGCATTATTTCAAAACCCGTGTGAATAATAGGGCAGAAAATTCTCAGCTAACACCAGAGTTGTTGCTGAGGTACTTTATTCAACTACAACTGATCCAAAGTCTGCTGAAATCAAGGAGGAGTCTGTCAGCAGCTCCACAGTATGCTGGATGGGGACATTCATGCACCCTGCTAGCAAACAGCTCTCCAATGTCTGCTCTAAGTGCCAGCGAGGCTGCAGGGGCTGAGACATTTCTTCTCTTCTTTTGAAATATCATGTCTCAAGAGCAACTTCTACCCTAATCCCTAAAAAACCAATCAGACACAGAGAGATGGTTAGCATGACTGCTAGCCAAAGTGATCTGTCAGCTTTATAGAAGATGAAATAGGGTGGTGGGAAAGATCAGCAGACCATGCAAACCCATCAGTTTGCCTTAGCTGAACTCTATTACTGCCCTGAAGTACTTGGTGCTGGAACTACCAAGGCCCATGAATGATTAATATTGCTGCAATTGGAAATAAGTTTGATTGTGCAAGAAATAAAGTCCATACTGAAACATTAGGAGAGGAAAAATAATAAATAGCCATTTCCTAAGTGACAGGTATCTGTCTAGGAGACAAAACGAGACAGGAATCGAATGGGAAAAAATATACAGAGGAGCGTAACCAAGAGTCTTAGAGAGCCATGGAGCATAGTCCAAGGGGGACTGGATTAACCCAGCATGGGCATTTCCTAATTTCTGCATGCTCCACTTTGCAGCCTTAGAAACGTTCTCTTAACCTCTGTGGTGTTGCACATGCACGCACAAGGAAACCTGAGAGAAGGTCAGAATTAGAATTCAGCTGCTCCTGACTCCTTAACCTATGCTCGGATCATGCATCCCTCAAATTGACCCCTTTGTAAATGCATTTACCACAGGCACTTTAAAACAAGCTCTTACTGGTTGCCTGCCAAATCACTGCAATTCTAAAATACCCTAACTGCTAGACGAGGACTTTGCAATGTATTTTTGCCTGCGGCAGTCACACAGTGTCTGCAGGCTAAAACCTTGATGCAATACCCCCAAGTAAAACTTTCCAGTGATTCGTCCAGAGGAAGTAACTCCAGATTTAAATTGTACTCTTGCATGTCAATCTTAGAAATCTTTCTACTGATTGACTAAGAAAACCCAAAACTAACCTGCAATAAAAAGTCTCTATGATAGAATCTCCCAAATCCTACAGTCTGTGGTTAGGGTACTAACAAATCCAGACCACCATCCCCAAATTAATTTTGCTGCCTCTCCTATAAATAGGCTGCACTCACACGGTGGGATAAAGTCTCACGTATCTAAATCCCAGCTCCCTGATGAGAGAAGATGTAGGTGCACTCCATGCTGCAGTGCCCCAGCTGCTGTGTCCAGGTGAACAGATGCCACAAAGTGATGCTCCAAAGATGTTGAATCTGGCCAAATGGCTAAAGCAAGTCTTAGGGGCATGCCACAGAGCGCAACTGTCACTCAGTCTCCCAACATAACTTACCAGGAGTTAGAAGCAAGCTGTATCCCTTGCTAGTGTAGAAAAAGCACATTCTCAAGCAATGTTTGACAGTTTACACCCAGCAGTTCTTTGGCTTTGGCGTCATCAACCAGTCTGTAAGGAATATCTGTGCTGCGCCATATGAACACGTGTTTATTGACCAGCCCAGTGGTAACCCTGCCACACTTCAGCTAAGAAGGAGTTTGAATTTCAAAATAAATTCTACATCTCAAACACTGGCTATGTATAAAACACTACTGCTCAAGCATCGTAGTTAACCTGACTGAAATAATTATCAAGGAAAAGACTTGTAGGAAGTGTCTCAGAGTATATGTGAGGTCCAAGGGATTAGGTGAGCTGATAAGGGGAAGCTTTGACTATCTCATTTGGGAAAACAGTGCCTGGAAAGCAGGGTTTTCCAAAGAACCAGGTGCCAGCACCTGTAGTGCTCATACTGACATCTTCTTTCCCCAGGTTTATTTACTAGCTGACAAAACCAGGAAGAATATTTGGGCCGGGCCCAAAGAGCGGTGGTGAACGGAGTTAAATCCAGTTGGCGGCCAGTCACGAGTGGTGTCCCCCAGGGCTTGGTTTTGGGGCCACTCCTGTTTAACATCTTTACTGATGATCTAGATGAGGGGATCGAGTGCACCCTCAGTAAGTTTGCAGATGACACCAAGTTGGGTGGGAGTGTTGATCTGCTCGAGGGTAGGGAGGCTCTGCAGAGAGATCTGGACAGGCTGGAGCGATGGGCTGAGGCCAACTGTATGAGCTTCAATAAGGACAAATGCCAGGTGCTCCACTTCGGCCACAACAACCCCCAGCAGCACTACAGGCTTGGGGAGGAGTGGCTGGAGAACATGTCGTATGAGGAACCGCTGAGGGAACTAGGGGGGTTTAGTCTGGAGAAGAGGAGGCTGAGGGGAGACCTCATCGCCTTCTACCACTACCTGAAAGGAGGTTGCAGAGAGCTGGGGATGAGTCTCTTGAACCAAGTAACAACCGACAAGACAAGAGGTAATGGCCTCAAGTTGCACCAGGGAAGGTTTAGGCTAGATATTAGGAAAGATTTCTTTGCAGAAGGGGTTGTTGGGCGTTGGAATGGGCTGCCCAGGGCAGGGGGGGAGTCCCCATCCCTGGAGGGGTTTAAGAATCGGGTTGACCCAGCGCTGAGGGATCTGGTGGAGATGAGAATGGTCAGTGTGAGGTTAATGGTTGGACTGGATGATCTTCAAGGTCTTTTCCAACCTTGATGATTCTGTGATTCTGTGATTCTGTAATATCTTGAACTTGAAACGGAAGTATTTGTGCAATACTTCTAGGTGCATTTTTCTTTATAGTAAAGTAGCTTCTCACTGCTGCATTTTGTTTGAATCCATTTTTTCCCCTTAATTTCTACTTACTTTGGAAAGCACTAGCCTGAACCTCTTTAGCATGGACCAGGGAATTAGGAACAGAACAGGGGACTCAGAGGTCAGTTAACTTGTCATAATCTTATTTGGGAGCTATCCTCTCCTACCCCTGAAATATCCCCAAATATATAATCTGAGTCACACAGATTGCAGGTCATTTACACAGTACATATTATGCCTCTGCAGTGGCTCATCTGTTGGGGCACAAATGTATCTGAATCCTGCAGATATCAATACAAGGAAATTATAAGATAAATAATAATTTATGAGGGGTGATGGACTTAATAGGGGGGAACACACACTCCAAACTGCATGTCTTAATAGCAGCTGCACAGCTCACCCATCCCAATAATGACTCTATCACACCCCGGCTGAGTTAGAAAACTTTATCCATACTCCCTTGCTTACTTCTTCTAAACTTAACACAACTCTGAAATGTCTCTCATGCTGTCACTGAAGTGGGGTTTGCAGCACACACATGGCCTAGAACTGGAAAGTTCAAGACCTATATGTAATACAACGCACACTGGCTATTTAGGGTAATAGATAACATTATTCACTGGCCTTCATGGGAAGAGGAGCCCAAATCATCCATTTAAATTAACAGCCACTCCTGGCTGCAGGATGTCCAGATTAACAAGGAGTGATGTAAGTAAGAGAAAGATCAAAATTATGTCCACAGAGGAAGCAAACAGTTCAAACTGTAGAAATAGTTTGCTGTGGAGTGGAAAATCCTGAGATTTGTCTCCAGTACTACATGCTCAGGCTGTCCTTACTGCTGTATCTGCAGAGCATGTTGATTTATTACAGGGTCATAGAACACCAGTCCTTTGGCCTAAGCCCTATAACCTGTATGGGGAAAGTCCAACAAATCCCATTTCCTCTCAAGCAGAAACAAAGCCGTTCCAGCTCACATTAACTATTAGGAAGAAGCCTTTAACATGGAGCCCCTCGAGGCTATTCAATATGAGAGTGCTGTACTCTTACAGGGCCCATTTCCTGCTTTTTATATCCTCATGGAAGTTCTTCCAGCTCTTGGAATGAAACCTAATATTTTCTTTTTTAGTACGGTAGAGGATTATGTCAGTAAAAAGGCCCATATGTCATGGCTTTATATAGTCAGTTAGAAGAGCTGGAGCAAGGAATTGGGATGGGGTAACAGCCTAAATCTGGAAAATAGGCAATATACTTTCTAACAAAGAGGAGCCTGGTGAACACATTTCCCAGAAATCCTACTGGGGCCAATGCAAGGAAGAACTATTTTGGATTCCTTGCCCTATGCCTTATGATAATGGCCTGGATAAGGATTACCAGAATGCCTACAAGCTCCAGAACTGAGCTCATACCAATTGTCTGTCACTCTCAGGATTATTAACAGGGCCATGCTAATTTGAAATGCACCACAAACTCACTCACCACTTCCCCAAGACTTCTGCTGAACTGTCCAGATGACAGAAAATTTCTCAAATACAGGAACATCAATGCCTCCTACTTGCACTATGTGGATGAATTTCTCCTCCACATGTTCCAACAAGTTGATGGCCACCTAATGTCATGAAAGTTTTCTTAGAAACAACAACTACATTTGATTAAGAGATTTAGTATTGCATGGTCTAATTTCCATGGTCTTGGCCTTTGTAATGAAACCCAGAACTCTACTGTGGAAACCAACACACCAGTAAACATGAAAGATTGGTGAAAAAAGACCATGAAAACAGGAGATACCTGTTGTTACTGGGGGAGGTGCAGATAGCAGGGTTACATCCTCAGCCTTGCCCATTTCTGAAGCTTTCCCTCTTTACCCAGCACTTGCAGGAGGCATTGTCCCCTGTGCGGTATCCACTACCTGAAATCCCAAGCTGAATATCTCCATGCTTTTGTCTACTGAGACGAAACATTGCCACTTTTCTTTTAAGACACTAGAAGGACAGCTGAACAGATATAGGCAGATTGCAAGCAACTGTTTCCCACCAGGTATTCTAGAAAAAGGCCATTTTTTTGTCTCCTTGTTGCAGCAGGACCCCAGGGTAGAAAGCAATTTACCGTTAGTTGACATTGCAACATGGCAGCAAAGCATTTTGGGAACTGACTTGAAACACAAAGTGAGACCGGAACCCACGTAGGATTGCTGCTTTTATTTCTCATAATTGCATAACTCAAATCGTTTAAGGCAGAGGCAATTCTGGGAAGACCCAACAACAGAACTCTAAGGTTAGATACCTTAACCGGTTTGGGTGTCTGCAGAGCAGGGAGGTTGTATGGAGGATTTGACATTGAATATCTTGAAAGCAAGTGCCTCAACTCTTTTTTGGCTCTAACCTCACATGCCTCTCTTTCCCATGAAAGGAGCTAGGGCTAGGAGGAGAGAGGAGGACTCATCTTCTCTGACCATAGAGGTCTGCATTGTGGATGTCTTCACCATCAACATAGACTCCTTTAAAATAAGACAAATAAGAGAAATAAGAAGCACAGCCTTAATGAAGCACCATCTTTGACTGACAAGTTGGATAGCATATCCTTGATGTCTCAGCCATCTCTGCCTAGCACCATGGCTGCCATCAACACGGGACTAGCATGTAAGGGAAACAGACAGGAGTCAAGCAGAAGCTGAGTTTATCCAGTGTCACAGTGATCCTAAGTCCAAGACTGAGATAAACCACACTTTACTCCTCTCCATTTCTGAATGCGACACACAGGAAATCACTGCCTGTGAATCCTTCTGTGATCTTGCCATGATGCTGGCAGTGGAAGACCTGTAGCAAAGTTCTGCCTTGTCGTTTTCTTGGCATTGCTTCTTGCAGGGCTGGAAGTAAGACGGAAAACAGGAAGCTGATGAAGAAGACACTTAAAAGAAGTATAGCAAATAAGGGTCTGGAAGCTGTAAATTAAACAGAAAAAAAAACTGCAGCCAGAGAAAGCATGTAAACTACCCCTATTTTCAACCAGGAAGGGCTCTCAACACCACTGTGACTCACACAGAATGGATAAGAAACCGAAAGTTGTGCTCTACAGCCCATACACAACTCTCACTGACAGACACAGGAGACCTATCATTTAGTAGCTGATAAGAACTGTCACTACCAGCTACCCCTGCACAGGAGCTGGGTCTACCTGTCTGTGCTTAAGGGTGAAACAGCATCAGGTCAATAATCCTGACACTGGCTGGATAGGTTTTGAACCATCTTAGCTTGCACCCTGTCCCATCCCCTCCACTCTGCTTCCTTCCTTTTAATTCTTCCCACAGGTCTCAAAAACAGCAGCAGTCACTCTGTTGTGGGAAAGAGAAAGAAGAAAGGGAGAGGGCCATGAAAGAAAGGAGTATAAGGAATCACATGGCTGAAACATGGAACATCAACCTCAGGCCCTCCTAACATTCTCATTTTTTCATATCTCAAATTTTCATAATTAACTGTAGGAAGAAATGTGATACCAAGCTGTCTCAAAAAGACCTGAAACTTAAAAACTTACTTGATTCCCTTTCCTTACTTCTTCATATGTAACATCCTGAATTTGTACCTTAAAAGAAGAGATAGATATTATATCAAAGATTTTATCTGATACTTAGAGGGAGGATATTTTCAAACGGATAAGGACGCAAAAATTTTCAAAGTTCCCATTACTTTCATAACTGGTGAAAACCTTGCAGACTGAATTGTTATCTCAGGAACAGGGCATTAATCTTCAGGTATAGGTTTTTTAATGATACTATATCTGTATCCATCTGCTCTGTTCAGGTAGATGGCCAAGGGCTGTGTGATGACATCAGGAAAGCAGTATTTCCTTGAAAACAGGACAACTGAAAATGAGAGTCAGGACCAGATGGCAGGACATACAGTAGTTACCAGGAAAATAATAGCAAATGCAAAATTGGAAACTTTGGTGGAGGAGAAAGGACATGGAAAAAAGTAGAAATGGAAGAGATACCCACTTAGACAGCAGTGCTAGAACTTAAATTAAATTACATCTGTGCATTTCTGGACTTGAAAGATGATTTTAAGATACTGTCTCACACTAGACTATTTCCTAAGACACTGCAGTGCTTTGGCTCGGATTTATCTTATTTAAATTTAGATTGTAGGTGTCTAACATTGTATGTGGTTTTATACTTGAGCTCCTCAGGATGGGTCTCCTTTCCAGTTCATGGAAGGAAAAAAAAAAAAAATAAAAAAATCCATAACTAGATTGATTTTATCTCTTTCTAAGGAGGATGAGTAAAATAAATGAACTACTCACAAGAAGTGCTTATTTTCCCCAGATGCTATAAAAGGAGACTAGACAAACAGCTAAGATTTAGATATCGATATTTCAACAGATGTCTATCTGGTCAAGGTGACATAAGAAACCAAAAGCAGCCAAAAGCCTCAACGGCTAACAGATGGTAATGGTAATAATAGGAAACTTTAGCAATATCAGAGACAGAGGGTGAAAAGATTTGAGTATAAATTCTTTGTCTAATGGGGAACAGAAGAGGCACATCTAGATTTCTAAACAGATACTCCTTCCTGAATGATGACATTGCTAGAAGGACCAAAATGGAGCTAGGAAAAGCAATGTGTTTTTAAACTTTTAACTAGTTTACACAAAGAGAGCTTAAAAACATCCTGTGCAGGATTTAATCCAGTTTCTGGGTGAATTATAATGGATATGGGAACTAAAACTATGGGGCATTCATGGAATCCTGGATTGCCTAAAGGGTTAAACTTCAGTCTGAGTTTTCTGCATCCATAAACTGCATAGGATGAAGTCAGCCCTGATGTTCAACTGTCCTAAATGCCAGTGGGTAAAGCTTTGCTCTCACTGACTCTGCAAGTAGGTTCAGGAACCTGGAGGCCTGAAGACAGTCCTCACCAGTAAAATAAAGGTTACAAAAAGGCACTGAGTACCTCAGCCTTTTCTACATCTTTTTTGTCACAAGATTTCCTGCCCCACTGAGCAGCAAGCAGGTATTTTAATTTGCTTTCCTTTTGATGCCAAGGAAAATGCCAAAGTATGAATACACCACCATGATGGGTGGAAATGCACATGAATCTACCCCATATGCAGATAAACAAATATTTCAAACACAGTTGTTCTCTGAAGAGTGACGGTTTTAATCTCTCTGTTGCCAATTAAAAAAAAAAAAAAAAAAAAAAAGATAGGATTGTGCTTGTTTTGCTGTTTTGTCTCTGTTAGCAAGACTGACAGCCTTTTCTTTGTTAGCTAAAAACAGGTGTTGTAACTCTTGTTTTCCATGGATACATATAAGACCTAATTTAATGTACGAAAGTTTTTCATATTCATGTTGACGTATTCAGGGAGCAACTCTTAGTTATACATTATTCCAGATGAAAGGGACAGTTATGTACAGTCTGACCTCCCAGCCAACCTAAGTCCAAAATTATTCTTAATAATACCAGTATCTCATCTACGTCTTGTACAAAAGTTGCAGTACTTTTCTCGCTCTAGAGAGCCATCAGTCTTGATTTATGAGACAGAATATTCCTGCACCAGAACAAGGAAGTTGTTCAGTGCTCAGTTACCATTGCCTGATGTACTTGATCTCTAGAATGAATGCATTCATCTTCTGTTTGCAGTGTCATGTTTTAATCTGAAACCTTTCCCTGACTTCCAGGGCCCAGAATGAGTTGCTAGGCTGGTGGTTAATGATTAAAGAATTTGAATTTTTTCCCTACTAAGGTAAACATAAAACCCCGCAATGCTATTAGCTATTCCTTAGCCTAAAAAGAATACCAAACAAATAAGAAGTGAAATAACACACTAGCTCAACTACATTAGCAATATTTCACTTCTGCAATAAAGAGAAAAAAAAGAAGAATAATTCTCAAGATCAGCATAGCACCTCGCCTTTTTCTATTCTCCAGAAACTCTAAACGCTGCTGCTGCTTACCAGTGGCAGCTTAAATTCTTTAGGAGAGAATCCAAAGACGAGATGATGCTGAATCCTCAGTCTAAGAAAAAACTATGCGTTTGTGTACAACTAAACAGTAAGTACTTCAAGAAGTTCTCCACAAAACCCTGATGGTAGCTATAGCAACTGCATTCACCATGTTTTTACTAGAAAACATTTTCCAAAGCTACTTAAGAAAGTACATTTTTCAACCATTATTTATGTATCTAACTTTCAGGCCTTTCGATGCAATCGTGCTCTTCATTCAGCCTCCACCCTTCCGCTTCCACTTGACATGCATGGCATGTGAGTTGCTGGGGTGACTCCCAAATTCGGGGAAGGAATTTTCTCTCCAAAATTCAGCAGGCTTAAATCTAAACTGCTGAACTGTGGCTTTCATTTCCAGTGAAATGTCATGCTGGCACAAACACTTACATCTCTCAGGCAAATCGGACATCCAAGGAGAGTTACACTTAAAGCAATAACTGGTCTAAGTCCCAAAGCACTATAAAGAGGATGGGAAAAGAAATAATCTTTAAGAACCTTAAATTGCTAGATCTGGAGAAACATTTGCTGTATCGGAATTCTGGATTTATTACATTTACCTACTAACAAGCGCTGTAAATCAACAAAACTTCAACACTACTTGGGATATGAAAGCCTTGGAGAGCCACTATATTTAGTTTGACTTACATAAATTATGCATTTCCATGACACAGTGTTCTCCATATGACTGGCATCATACAGTACCATAGACATGTTTGACATTTATCTGTTGAAAGGGATTTTTTTCCCCCCTTGAAATAGCTATGAGAGACCAGATGAGAGTGCTGCTGGTTTCCCCTATTTGAATCAACCACCTGAGCAGAAGACTGCAGTGGGCTTAACTCTTCTCTCTGTTGCTCCCATCTGCATGACCAAAAACTTTGACTCTCAAGTCTGAGAGAGAAGTACACCAGCACTTCACATTTGTTCTCAGCTTTGAGAAGACAGAATTTTATTTCCAAAACAGAGAAAAGATTGAAAGCATAATGCAGGTGTCCAGTCTTGACGCAGGCCTTCCACTTCTGAAGTCTATAGAAAAATGTTTGTCAGAGTAAATTGCAAAGTATATCTGCTCTCACATCCCCCAAGTCTCTTCTCACTGACAATGGACTGCTTCTTGCTTTTCCACACCACTACATTAGTTTGACGTATTGATTCATTTATTCACATGTAGCAGCTTGTCTAACTTGCCTATGACTTCACTAATTAAGAAGAGTTCACCATGAAAAACAAAACAAAGTCCACAAAAAAGTCCTTCATAGCATATTTTAGATTTCTGCTAAAAGAAAGCTTTGGGATGCTTTTTAGAAAAGCTAGTCCATTATTTTTATAAAGCATTCAGTTATATCCACAGAAATGCCACTGGATAGCCATGAGACCAGCGTTTTCCCTGGTTTTGAGTACTTTGTAGGTGAAGTGAATGTAAGGTTGAAAGCATTAAAAGACAAAAAACAATGTTAAAAGCTATAATACAAGTTGCAGCATTAAGACTTTTGATGTCCACCTTAAGATAGAACAAGCATAGCTGCAACTCAGTGTAACAGAAATGCTAATCCTTCTGTCACACATTACTATGATGTTATCACCAATGTTATTCAACATTCCAATATACATATTAAAGAATTATGATACCTGGAAAATATTCACAAGTTGTCATCTTGTTCCTAATAACATCCCAGAGGCAAAAAGATTTCTTCCCCACATACCTATGTACAAAATTGTCAGCTTTATGACTCCTGCTTATGAATTACATGAGGAGGACTCAGTTTCACTGGCAACAATTCAAGAACAGGAAAGTCAGGACAATGAAATGGCTTCAAAGGAACATGAGTTATTGGAAAGATCATGCAAGTGCAGGCTAAGTATTTCAGTTTCATCAGATTCCAAATAGCAGGAATCAATTATTTTTTCACAGCAGCAAATCTCTGGTATCTCCAAGCCTGGCTCCATCCTGATGTGCAGCTGCAACTCTATGTATTAGTGTAAATCAAAAAGAAAAACTGAAAAGAAAATCAACATCAAAAAAACCCCAAGCCCCAGTGGAATTACACAAGTGCAAAGTATGAATAAAGCCACACAGACCCTGATGCTGAGGCTGACCCACCTTTCTGCAGAGGACAAGCTCTTATAATAAATATGTTACTAAAGCATTTAAATCCATTCAACAGTTACTCTAAGATGACTCTTCTACTTAATGAGAGACTTCTCTTCAACCACAAGTTATAAATAGGAGCGTTGCCTTTGCATAGTGTGAATCTCACAGCAAAGGGAACATTTCTAGGGGAAATGCAAAGATTTAATCTAGGACTGGATTATATTACCCTGTTTCTCATCTTAGGAAAAGACTGAGAGGAGGGAAAAGTATTTTTCCCACCACATGGCTCTCAGCCACATTAAGACCTACCTTATTTCTGAGCTCTGTCCTGTGGCAGAATGCCTTTCTTGCAGGCTACAGCCCTGCAAGTAAACAGGCAGGGATGGGCAGGATGTGGGCAGAACTTGGGATCTACTCTACCCCTCCCAGGGACCAAAGTAGCCTCACAGCCACCACAAAGGCAGAAGAGAAGGATGGTAACGAAGGGCTATCCCTGCTGTGGTGCCTCCCATGATTACTGCTTGGGCAACGTCTGCCCTCACCCCCCGCCTGGCCCAGGACAACACATGGGCTCTGCTTAACATCCCTTTCGTCTGCAGGCAGATAGACCAGTCTCTGTGCTGGTCCCAGTATTGGCACTTGCACTGCGGAATGCACCGGTATTTGCAGATACCCATTCAATTCAGATTGCTGCCTGGCACTCAAAGGTCAGTGGCTTCTAGTCTGTGATTCCAAGCATTTCCTGATGCAATCGCCTAGAAACAATATTGCCAGAAATGTTCTAGCTCACCTGCTTTTGCTGTAGAGAGCAGTCTGAGTGCACTATTTTTTCATAACTTGTCATATACAAATTTCGAAAAAGATTTGTCATAATTTTAAATATACAGATTTGACAATTATCGAAAGCATTAAAAAAGTTATGCACTTTTAGTACTTCAAGTGTTCCTACTGAACTCATCACATCAGTGGAATCCAATGAAGACAATTATTTTTTTTAAATACCACACCCTGAATTATGTGATTCAGAAATGTCTACAGTCTTTTCTAGCTCTGATGATTTAGTAACACAGCTTGCAAAAAGATCAATGTTCAGACAATCCCACTGGTACCTCAGCCTACCTCTTAGCAGATTAAAGCACTCCGCAATTTTTTATTTGAATGACAGAATCTGCCCCTAAATAAAGACACCATGGTAGAAGCCTCAATAAATTGGGAGTCATTTTCCACTTAAGTCTGTATAACACCAAACACACTGTTGAAACCTTAAATCACAGATAACTATTGCTAGTGACAGAGCCCTTCTTAGACTTCATGGATTTATTCCCAGAAAGCATTAAACCTATGGGAAGGATTGCATTAATTTTCCTATCTCTATTTCCCATTCTGTTCAGACATCGTTTAAACCATGTCCCAAAGAATCAATTTTTACTGTCCAGGAAAGCATCAGTGTGAACAAGGTCAGAGGACTTTCCCCGAACTCGGGTGATACAATGAAGGACCCTGGAGAAAGAGACATCTGTGCCTTAAATATAGAGTTCCATATAAAGTAATCCCTGAGTAATCCCTGAGTTCCCACCCATCCAGAAAATCTTATTTTCAGCACCAACATTTCTCATTAAAAGTTTGGGATTTGGGATCCCACAGCCTATAGCATAGAAGCAGGCACTAAAAGAGAGATGCAAGCCACTATTTTTATACATGGCCACCAAAGGAAGCAGCATTTTCATTCAGTAAGATACATTTTCAAATGTATCTTAAAACTTTCACTTCAGTGGCATCACTGACAGAAGATTTAAATGTTTATTCTCCTTCAAATGTCAATCTAATTTTTTTTTTTTTATTTAATAAGATAGGGGTACCCTATTTCTCCTCTCTCCTAGAAAATGACAGCACAATCTTTTGAAAATTTGCCTCTGGTATCTAGTAGTTGACAACCTACTTTTGCAAATTTTAGCTTTTAATTCCCGTTCTTTTAACTTATTGTGGTACATATCAGAGTGATTTTGTACCCCAGGGGATGAAATACATAGAGTCTTTTATGATTCAGTTTGACTTCTCCAAGAAGGCCACAAGCTTGTCTTTTGTGATAACCATAAGGTAAAAAGGATCATCTCCAGTAAAACACAAGATTGCACAACTCCTAGGACCAAAGGACAGTGCTGCTTCGATTGTGAATCAGGTGTTTTTTAAAAGGACTAAGCAAGCTCAATAATCATTCATATGCCTAGGAAGAAGACTCTGTTCTTGGCAGCAGGCAACACACTTGAAACAGCAGTAATGCCAGAAGCATGAACTGGTGATAACTGACTCTCTTTAAAACCCAGTAAGACAACAGCGACCTAGTGTAAAACCTACGAGACCTTCCTGATTACCCGTCTACTGCTCAGTAGTCTGGGTGCTGCTCTTGGCATTGTCATAGCAACATAAGAAGCTACCGAAATGGAGGTTAGTATGACAAAAGGAACTTAATAAATAAACAACACAGGCAGATGGTGGGACAAAGAGAGGTAGGTTGGACAAATCCATTCCCCAAATCTTCTTTCAGCCTGCTTATGTCTCCTGAAGCATTACTGTATATCCTCACCTCTTGTTTCAGTGATGGTCCCTGTTACAGCACCTTGGGGAATTTTGGCAGGGGAACAGTTCAAAGTCAGGCTCTGCCCTAAAGAGTTACCCATGATTTACCCATGGTAGCTCCTCCAAATTTCTCTATCCTGAGTGAGCCTTTTGAAGTCCTAAAATAAAATGGTCCCCCATCTGATCTTTGAGATGCCACCATGCCTCAAGTCTTCCATCAGGATACATCTCCCAGCAAGTCTCTGTTACAAACTGAATTAGAAACAGGTCCTGGAGGGTTGAGAAAAGGGTTATAATCAGGTGCTACACCTGTCACCTGGTCTTTACAAAGCCAATTTTTCACACAGAGGGCTTGGACACTGAAGAATTTGTTTTGCATAAGGCTGCTGTGACAGAGCAGGAGTTAAGCTTAGCCCATCAGTCCATGTCTTGCACCAAAAAGAAAGCCCTCCTCTCCCACATTGCCTCTGCTGGGACAGCAGCAAAGCATGCCCTGTTTACCAGACATGACCCCTGTGCCAAAAGAGTTTACAATCTAATAGACAGGATTTCACAAAACCTGTGAGTACACAGCCATAAAGGATTCAAAGGGGATTGACTCTTCGCCCTTCCCATTCTTAAGGAGAGTATTTAAGGAGAAAAACTCTTCTATCGGCTTCACTGCCATCCAACACAGCATCATGTCACAGAACAGAGAAGGGATTAGCACTTATCATCTGATCAGGCAAACAAGTTAGCTAAACAAGAAGAGCTGGTAATGAGGCAGAAAAGCTCTACGCACAATGGCATGGATCCTCCCACCTAGTCATGGATGAAGAGTATTCATAATACTGTTATTCAATTGAAAGACTTCATAGATAAAGGCCGATTTTTGCAGACAGCATAGGACTGCCAATGGAAAAATCCATGCTCTGTGAAACCTTTTAGTATCAAATCAGAATTAATAAACATTATCCCATTTATAACAGGAATAAGTGAAATGATCATTCACGTAAGCATCTGTTTTACAGAAAACTGTTGCCATGTTCCAGCAATTATTTTTGCTGGCTGGTTTCAGTGCAAGAGAAACACTGTCTTCATATCAGTATTGTCTTAAATTGCCTACAGGAGGGCGCCTAAATCAACCCAAACGCTAGTATTCCCCAATATAATCCCTCTTCCTGCATGGGCCCTGGAGGAGAGAAAGAAGATCTTTCTTAAGATAATGTACAGTCCAACAGCCCAATACTTCCTATCTCTTATATATATGATGGAGCACTTAGCTACATGACATCACTGTCACACTGTGTTATCTCCTGAAAGATCCTAAATCTGATACCTGGGATAAAATTGTCACATCATCCTGCTACAGCTATTCCAGACATTCCTGCTCACCTAAACTGCTTATTTTAATCAATACAAAACTTTTTCGCAGTGCTAATTTATTGAGAGAGAGATGCCACTGCGTGTTGGCCAACAGCCATGCCCCCCCCCCAGCTTGCCTGTGGGGAATGCAGTCCTGCTAGTTAACTCTGCTGAGTGATGCTCTGAGGCCTTATTGAAATTATGGGGATTAATCTGACGAAATACAGATTTACAGTGTAGTTGTCTATATTTGAGTAAACCACCTACCAGCCCTTTATAATCCACAGAGAGGAACAGACATTTCTAGGGAGTAATACATTTCAAAAAGGTCAGATGAATCATCCTGCAAAGCCTCCTATTTTTCTTCCCCGGCTCTAAAGGCAGCAAAGGTGTCTGGCTGAGCGGGAGAGTCTCCAACAGATATCTAAAACTAGATGAGGTGACCCATCATGACATCTTGGGTGGAAAGGGCCATCTCCAGACATACTCAGCCTCTCTGCTCAAGGCAGACAGACCCAAGAGAGGTTAAATGCCACACAAACTTGTGGCACAGCCATTGCCCTGGGGCTATGCCCATCCATGCCACATGCCATGGCAATTATTTAAGGGAATTCAGCCCACGCTATGACGAATCTTCAAGTCATTGATGAAGAGAAGGACAAAGGCATATAGCTAAGGGAAGAATCACAGAATCATTCAGGTTGGAAAAGACCCTTGGGATCATCGAGTCCAACCATCAGCCCTACTCTACAAAGTTCTCCCCTACACCATATCCTCCAACATCTCATCTAAATGACCCTTAAACACATCCAGGGATGGTGACTCCACCCCCTCCCTGGGCAGCCTATTCCACTGTCTGACCACTCTTGCTGTGAAAAATTTTTTTCCTAATGTCCAGTCTGAACCTCCCCTGTTGCAGTTTAAAGCCATTCGCTCTTGTTCTGTCACTAATCACCTGTGAGAAGAGACCAGCACCAACCTCTCTACAACGTCCTTTCAGGGAGTTGTAGAGAGTGATGAGGTCTCCCCTCAGCCTTCTCCTCCTCAAACTGAACAGACCCAGCTCCCTCAATCTCTCCTCACAGGATTTATTCTCCAGGCCCTTCACCAGCTTCGTTGCCCTCCTCTGCACTCGCTCCAGCCCCTCGAGATCTCTCTCATACTGAGGTGCCCAAAACTGGACACAATACTCCAGGTGTGGCCTCACCAGTGCAGAGCACAGGGGGACTATCACCTCCCTACTTCTGCTGGTCACACGATTCCTAATACAAGCCAGGATGCCGTTGGCTTTCTTGGTCACCTGGGCACACTGCTGGCTCCTGTTCAGCTGCTTGTGAATTAGAACCCCCAGATCCTTTTCTTCCAGACAGCTCTCCAGCCACACCTCCCCAAGCCTGTAGCGATGCATGGGTTGAAGTGACACTAGTTAACACAGAATTGTTCCTGCTTATTTCTGGTGTGTTTTTTTTTTCTTGTTAGGGTTGTGGGTTTTTTTTTCTTATGAATCCCGAAGACCTACAAAGCTGCCAGCAACTCCTCCAACTAGGGGGACAGGCTCCCCAAAACTGTGAGCTTCCTCTGTGGCTTCCTTGGCTGGCTAGGACCTCCCTTATGGGTTATTACCTTCAAAAATACCCTGTGAGAGAGAGACAGGGAGCAAAACCATAGACATGGAAATGAGAAATTGAAGTAAGAACAAGTAGTTTTACGTTGTTTATCATACTAGTGGAATCTGCCATAAGGGTACTTCATGCTTTATCTGTTTTGCTGTGTGCTGTTATCAGTCTTAGCTCCGAAACTGCTGAAGGAAAGGTGATTTCTGTTTATATACAGCTCGATCGGATGGTGTCCTGGAAAGCAGCATTCCTCCGACTTCCCTGTATCACCGCATCTAAAATTAGCAACTTAATTTTATAACCCACTCATAACTGTCACAGCCTTTCTGGGGTCATGGCCCGTAGTCAGGGAGCAGCTGCTAAGGGAAGTGAAAAGGATGCTAAGGGATGAAAATATGACAATAGAGATATCTACTGAAAAGGAAAAAAAAGTGGAAGGCTGCAATAAAAAAGACAGAACAGTGAATTAAAAATAAGAAGAAAGTACTCAGGAATGCACAAATAACTTGAGTGAAAAATAACAGAAAATGCACTTGGTAATAAACCCAAGAGATGGCAAAGAAAGAAGCTAAAATAAGCTCACTCGTAAACTGTTTTAATTTCAGGAATCAATCATAAAAGTACTTACCCGTATAATTAAGAAAAGCCTCCAGAAAAGATAAAAAACACTCTTAGAAATACTCTAGAGGTGGTGCCATAATTAAACAGCAAAGCAGGACAGGGGAAATTGCTTTGAAACAACTGAAGCACAAGGTGGCTTATGAAATGTCAGACTTGAACAAAGGTTGTCAACCCATCTGTTAGGAATGAGCAATTCACTCTTGCCCCAGCCTCCCAGAGCAGCCGAACAGTTTTATTACCTATGCTAAAGTGTTGTCCGTTACAAAAAGAATTATTTTTTTTCTCTTCCCGCTGCAGCAACTTGAAGTCACTGGCCACTGGAGAAATACATCATCAGGTCCTATGTTCAGACTGAGAGCATCCTCGGCTGTGAAGCAGCAGATAGTATAAATGAGATTTGAGCTTTGCCGTGCTCACACAGGACCAGCTGAATTTCAGGTGCTACAGAAGGGCTGTGCCTTGATGCCTCTTAGCAGGTACTGAATTAATATCCCAGCCAGGAGTTAAAACCCCGGTGACTGATGTAGTCAGTGGGGTTTGTTGAAGATTTTCTGGTATACCTTGCAAAGATCAGCATTGAGCACCCTCCTCTTCTCAAGTACTACAATGGACTGAAAACCGTGTGTTCCTTTCCATTCCTACCTCACCATTTCATTAGGGTATTTCACTTACTATGGAGAAAAACTGTGTCCTACCACTGAAATGGATAAGGGTTGCAGGGATGTCCAATACAAGAAGTGCTTTGAAATGGGTACCAGCTGTTGTTTCCTTTCTAAGAACTGCAGTGGTAATCAAGACAGTCCATGCAGATTATTTGTAGCCTTTATCTGCTGATGAAATTGGAATTACTGAAGTTTTGTCATACAAGTGGTAATTAGTTTTATACTAAATGTGGCGCCAACAGAAATCCCCTAGGTATCTCCAGCTCTAAACTTTCCAGCTCAAAGAAAATCTTTGCAATTGATATGCAGAATAATTCTTCTTATGACAATCAATATACCCCTGGTTTCTCTGGAAAGCAATACCTGGATGCTGCCAATAGGCATATCTGGCAACATGGTTAAGCAAACAGCACTGCAAAAATTGCACTTGGGTAATATGCAGTCAAACCACAACCAAATGTTGGCTAAGAGCATGAGTCCAAAAATATTTAAAACTGTCAATGGTTTAAACTTCCTCTCAAATGTGATTTGAAATATGGCAGTTTTGGCATCTTTTATGAAAATCACTTAAGAATCAATATTTGGGACATAACAATAATCAAATCAAGGTGCTTAAAACGAACTCAAGGGATCCTTCTATTTTGCAAAGAATCAAAGATTAATTTCTAAGGAACTGAATCAATGCAAAGTAAATAGATTCTGATAAGCTGGGGAAGGATAGCTTACATCTACTGCATAGTAGATAAGCTCTGTGATAGCAGTACTCCCTGAGCAAAGGAAATCTAGACAACTGCATAATCAGGACTGACAGCACTTGCAAAATATGACCCATAACTCAATTTCATTCATTCCTAATGAATTGTCAAGGCTAACATAGCTTGGAGAAGCTTTGTGACGTGTAACCAGATCACGTCCAGGTTTTGCACTTTTTGGCCAGCTCTGCAGCCACATCCCTGGTGTGGGATTTGTGAGTCTTCAATGGGCTCTCGGGATGGGCTGCATCGCTATTTCTGTGGCACAAGGATTTGCAAGCACGTGCCAGGGCTCACGGGTACCTGCTCTCTCTACTGCTAAATTTCCTCCACACTAGGGAAGAAATGGGAAGTTTTAAAAAGTATTCATACTGTTTTACAGGAAGAAGCCTTTTAAAGTCAAAATACTGCAGAAATCTCAAGCTTTTGTTTGTCACTGTACACAAAGATACCAGGTATTTACCATGAAAACTTCAATATAATAAAGAATGACAACCCAGACCATTTTCATTCTCCCAAGCAAAGAAACTAGTTTTTTAGGTTGTTTCTAGCAGCACAAGGAAACAAAAGCTATTTTGCTACTTGCATCATCCGTGATGTGAAATTAATTTTCCACTAACCAGTAGAAAGTAAAATATCGGCTGTATATCAATAAAGTTTATTATAGAGGTGGCTTGTTTCTTTTTTTCCCCACTTCAGATTAAATCTCTGATCTGTATCACAAGGCCCTGGCAGGTGATATACCCACCATCTACCCACCTACTGCCAATCCTGAAAGTTTTCTCAAGGCAGTAATAATGTGTGCATGTTTCTTCCTTGCTAGGTGGAGTATCAGCTATTTAATCTTCATAGAGCTTTTAGTAATGCTGAAAAATAAATATTATCAGCTCCCTCCCACCATCATATTCAGACTAGGAACAAATATGCAATTTTTCCCTCAACCAGAACTGTCAGTCCTGTTTTGCAGATCATATTCACATGACAAAATATTTTAGCCTAGTCAGTGGAGCTGACTAGGACATCAGGAGTAGAGCCGGGAGAAGAAATCAGTGCACACTCCCCGCCACACCCCCAGCCAAGCTCCACTGCTGGGGATGTCAGCCTGGGGTTTGTAACTACTGGTCACATCCCCATGACAGCCAGCCACAGCACGTGCAAAGGAGATCATATAAAGGAAAGGAAAAGTCCTGAGATGGAAAACAATGGTTGTAGGCTTCTCAGTGTTGCAATACTACCTCTGAATAGAAGACCATGTCATTTTTGTTCTCATTTCTCAATAACTGGAGCACAGACAAACTGCAAGACTCATGGTAGTGGGCTGGAACCTCAGTAAAGTAACTTCACGCACTTATCTCAGACACAATAAAAGGGGACCTGCCTGCTGCACTCTGCAGCTTCCCTACTCTTCATGGTTTCAGAGCCATGCCAGCGTAAATCTGGGTTCCCAGGGCCTCATCCCCCCACATAAAACAGCTGTGGACAGATTTTTTCATCAGTGACATGCTCCAAGGCAGAAAGGGAGAAAGATGAGAGAGGACAAGTCATTCCATACTTCTGAATAATGGATCTAGACTCTCCTTGCAGCTCAAATTCTGGAAATGTTGCCAATCATTAGAGAATATATTACTCAGTTAATAAGAAATCAGAATGCTTTGAACTAATAAAAACTTTCTTTTCTTTTTTTAGGATCTCAAGGTCACAACTGATGTAAGACCTCCTTCTAATATTATTTCTTATTCACAGGTGGAAGAACTGACTGTGCACAGATTCAGTGACTTGCTAAAAGCTGTGCAGCACATCTGCCAGAGCAACATCCTCTGTCCATGGCCCCTGACTACAGTCCAGTGGGCTTTTTAGCTGTAACATTAAGGCGAAAATCCTTAACTTGACCTGTAATTTACTGACTCTTGATGTCATTTATAAATCACTAACATGTCCTCTCCCCTGGAAATCACCCCAAAACATAGCAGCGTATTTCAAACAAAATTTGAAATGGAAAACTGTGAAATAAATGTTATGATTTATTACCTCACAAGATGTCATACTTGCTTGCCAAGGAGAATATAAGTCTGAGTGCAGCTTGAGCAGACCACTTCAAGGCTTAAGACGCGCAAGTCTCCCAAAAGCACAACGGGAGATCTTTGCAGAAGCTTCTCTCTCTGAAAAATACATGCCTCTGCTTGGCTCCACTAACTGAGCTGGGGCAGAGTCATCTCAGTCAAGCTTTGCTCATGCCAACTTCAGAAGCCTGATGCGACTTCCATTGAAGAGGGCCACAAAACCTTCAGCAGCAATTGAAACAAGCCATTAGGGAAACAAGTAAAATGAAGTACATGATGGAAGAAATTAAGAGAGTGAGCCTGTGTCCAAATATGATTAGTTTCTGATACAATAATTTTCCTGCTCTTTTTCTGTTCTACCTATATTTGCTACAAGAATTTCAAAATACATTCCAAATTCCTCAGTTACACTTTAGTGATTTCTGTAGATGCTGTCTCCTCCTTTACTCATTCCCAAAACTTGAGCTCTCAGGCTCCAAAACATCTTCGTAACAGTTGGTAGTGCCCAATACAAAGTGAGCAGTATCCAATAAGGACCCAAAAATACTGTCTTTAGACTCATTTGGCCAAAGAACGACCTGCAGGAATGACTTCTCTCTAAAGAGCTAGATTTAAAGGCAGAAATGCACTGCCACATCTTCCTTGCTAGGGAAAATGAGAGTTGGAAAGGCTGGAAGGGGATATTTCAGTGTCATGGGAGACAATACATAATTAAAGTTTATCAAAGATTGGGCAATTTGGCATTGTCTGAACAGCTGAAATAGTCCGGTATCACCTGTATTATTCAGGTATGGTGGTACAGACAAGATGTTGATATAATGCAGGTTTTTTTCTTAAAGGTTTTGCTCCTCATTATGAGAAAGATTTTAAGAATGCTTTTTTAAAGGGAGGAATTGCAATCGCCCAGCAGTGATTAATCAAAACAGGTTTTAGAAGAAACTGTTGCAGTATGACAAATTGAAATATCCTTTGAAGCCAAGATAATTATCGAGCAAATCTCAGAAATGTATTTTAGCAAGAAAGTTATCACATGTTGGAAACAAAAGCGTTCTTTTATTCATATTATTTGCAGTATCATAATCTCCAGAATCAAAAGCTAGCTCCGGCATGTAGCAAAGATGTTTGCCCTAAAACTGTATGAAATGTCAGCAGAAGTACGAAAAGACTTATGTGTATGTATAGGTGCCACAGACATGCTCACCCACACATTGTCTGGGTTTCCGAGCTCAGAAAAAGCTTCCCACAGAAACAAACTAATTCTTCTACCTAATTCTTCCTGTTAGGTCCCCATTGGGGACCTTGTTCTTCCACCATACTAACATGAGTCATATTGATGAGTCATACTGATACTTCCCCCACAATAACTCTTCGATCATATGTACTATTCCAAGCCAAAGCCTCTTCTCATTCATGGCATTGGTCTCACTCAAATTTGAGACATAGTCACTCAAATTAGAGTGAATACTATTTGCACTGATAAAACAAGCAAGATTTGACCTCAAACTGATCCCAGGAGAGAGTGGCACCATCATCTGCTGTTTTGGAAGTCACTAGATGTGGTTTCTTCCCTTCGCTTCGCAATGTGTTGAGGACTGCCCTTCTGCAAGTTACTTGGAATAATTCTACCCAAAACCATGGCATTTATCAGCTGGTAGGCTGCCCATTGCTAAGTTCAGAATGGGACTCTTAACTTCTCAGAGGCTTGGCCTCACCAGAAAGGATCCCAAAACAGCATATTTCCTCTTATTAGAAGCAACAGCAACGTAACACATTTCTTGAAGATACACAATAAATCTGCAATACCTACTCAGAACTTTCTTTTGCAATAATATTCCATAAACACTTCACTGATGTGGAGTCATATATATATAGTCACGTACTTGATATGTCTTACTGGAAGTTACTATTGTGGACAAGGAGCATAGTCTTTGTATATTCAGAATAGCAGCATCACACTGGGAAAGACACATGACAGTTGGTAGAAGGATTGAAACTTCAGTAAAAACTACTAAATGCTTACTCTTAACAATAAAAAAGTCATGGAGCTTTTGAAGTGGAATAAACCTTGCAATCACCTGCCTAACCTATTTGAGAAACTCCCCTACTATTTTATCAATTAGTATTTATTCTTCAGTATTTACACAAACTCCCCCAAATCAGATGTCTAAACAGGCATTCGTAAAAGAGGAGATTCAGGCACACATCTAGAGTAATCCTGGCTGGAAATTAAGCACACAGTTACATAGATAGATTCTGCAGGTGCATCTTCCTGAGAATGATTCCATTAGTGTCCACACCGCGCAGATGGGCTGTGTTATTTTAAAGTCTTAATCAAAATACGTGCAAACAGGCACAGCACCACATGCATACTAATGCCTGTGAAGTGTCAGCTGTGAAGCAGTCAGTACACTTTTTTAAGAACACTAGCTATGTAAAAATACAGAAGCGAAAGAAGTGCTGAATTAGGCAGCTTAGAGGGAGACTTAGAGGCTATAGCTAGAAAGTGATGCACAGCAAATTTGTAATAAATATATACTGAAGAAAACGTTATCCTGTTAACATGGCATAGTATTCCCACATACTGATAGAAACTGAAGTGTCACACAGATGGAATACAGGAAAGTGTCAGGTCATCAAAATCCCAAGGTATAGATGATTAGGAGAACCAACCCTAATATTAATCATATATAGTAAATATAATGTAAACCTGACATCTATAAACATCCTGTCAGCTCTACACTTTTTCAGTGGCTTTCTCTATGAGGGCATTGTCCACTCCTCAGTCTCTTCTTTATCATCTGTAGTGAGGGCACTTTGCATCCACTAACCACAACTCAAGGGCTGAACCAGACCCAAGTTCGAGGACAGACTCACGTAGCAGTCTGTGGTCTGAAAAGTTTGTTGATTATAGAAAAAAATAAACCCTGTTTAAGACTAATGTAACACAGTTCCTTCTGGATTTTCCTTCTCAAAAGACAGATCCTGTTCCTGCATGTCTGCATACTTATGGAAAAAAAGTATTTCTTCTTCTGAACTTGAGCTGTCTCCCTGTGAAAGGGAAAAAAGAAAAGGAACGGACAAAGCAAAGGTTGTGTTCAGAGTCACGGTGCCCCGGGTGCCAGGCTTGTAAACCCAAAAGTGTCCCCTTACCTGCACAAACACAGCACCACCCAAAGTGGGACCTGGTGCCCGGCTGCTGAGCGCTCCGCGGAGCCGGCAGCCCCGGCGGGACCTGTGGTGGCGATGGGCGGGCAGGGGCAGGAGCGCACGCACAGACAGACGGACCCGGACACACAGACCGGCACTCAGAGGCACACCCCCCCCGCCCAGCCCCTGCGCACACCCGCGCTCACTGGGACGTGGTGGTGACAGGGCGGGGGTCGGCAAAACGCTGCATCCTCTGCCCACCCTCCCCCGGCCCAGCTGGGGAAACCAGGGGGAGGAAGAGGAAGAGGGGGGAGAGGGAGAGGGAGAGGGAGAGGGAGAGGGAGAGGGAGGGGGAGAGGGAGAGGGAGAGGGAGAGGGAGAGGGAGAGGGAGAGGGAGAGGGAGAGGGAGAGGGAGAGGGAGAGGGAGAGGGAGAGGGAGAGGAGGGGAAGAGGAGAAAAAGAGAGGGAGAGGGAGAGGAGAGGGAGAGGGAGAGGGAGAGGGAGAGGGAGAGGAGAGGGAGAGGGGAGAAGAGAAGAGAAGAGAAGAGAAGAGAAGAGAAGAGAAGAGAAGAGAAGAGAAGAGAAGAGAAGAGAAGAGAAGAGAAGAGAAGAGAAGTAAGAGAAGAGAAGAGAAGAGAAGAGAAGAGAAGAGAAGAGAAGAAAAAAGAAAAATAGAAAGGAGGAAAGAAAAGAGAATGAAAGAAAAGAGAATAAAATAAAACAAAGAGAAGAAAGGAGGGAGGATGGGAGGGAGGGGAAGGACGGGGACCGAGCAGCGCAGCAGGGCGGCAGCGGACCTGGCGACGGGCGGGCGGGCGCGGAGCCGCCGAGGCGGGAGAGGGGCCGGGGGGCGGCGGCGGCGCGGGGTTTAAGGAGCGAGGGGAGGGGGAGGGGGCGGGCGGGGAGGGCTGCGGGCCCCGCCGGAGCGGGGGCTGGCCCGGGGACGGGCACGGGGGGGTGCGAAGGGACAGGGCTGAGAGATCCGGGGGTGCTGTAGACCCGGGGGACTGAGGGGGGCTGGGAGATGTGGGGAATGAGGGAGATGTTTGAGGGAAGGAGTGAGGGTGCTTCAAGGGGGATGTGGGGCAACCTGAGCCCCCTGCCCCCCGAGAGGAGGGGCTGAGAGATGTCCCCCCGGGAGGGGACAGGGAACCGGAGGGAGACGTGTCCCCAGCAGAGTGGGAGGAAATGTCCTTTCTGGTTTAGCAAACAGGTGGCCTCTGCTTTTACCTCCTCCCTGAGCTCAGTGCCTAAATAAAAATCCCTCGCTGGGATATTTTTGCTTGAATTTCAATTCTGACTTGTCTGCTGCAGTCACTAGTCCTTCACCCCTCCTCCAGACACATCCTTGCATGTCCGCTGCTGCCACACATCAGAGTTGCAAATTACCGACCGTAGCTTCTCCCCACTAAGAAGCATTTTGATCGCTGTCCCCTGCTGTTTCACCAGGGATGGATGTCCATCAGAGCGGGCTCTGAGCCTCACAAAGTAGCCCGGTCAGTCCCAAACTGCTGGTTTCAAATGGGGGCCAAAGGACATACAAAGGTTGTCATCAGTGCCCTGCATTTCCATGTACTTACTCAGCATAGCTGTAAATGTGTTTGTGTCTAGAGCTGATCTGTGAGCCAGGATCTAGACCAGGTTATGGAGATATTCCTGCATCTGCTAAAATTTCCCAGTGCAGGACTGAGGGGTCAGCAGACTTGAGGCTGCTCAGCAGTATGAATGTCAACACAGCTTTGGTGGCAGATTATAGTTTGATTTTACCTGGCTTGTCTGCTATGTGGTACCAACAAATGCAAAAACTGATTTCTGTTGTTACAGCTCACCCTCAAGCTGAAGGAGCACTGCAGATACCTCTCCACAAAGTTTTCAGCTTTCCAGAGAAAAATCACTGACCAAATTCAGTTTGTCGTATTTGAAAAATCATTGGGGAATATGTTTTCTCTTTATATATATATATATGTAATCATAGAATGGTTTGGGTTGGAAAGGACCTTAAAGACCATCTAGTCCCACCCCCCTGCCATGGGCAGGGACACCTTCCACTAGCCCAGGTTGCCCAAAGCCCCGTCCAACCCGGCCTTGAACCCTTCCAGGGAGGGGGCAGCCACAGCTTCTCTGGGCAACCTGTTCCAGTGTCTCACCACCCTCACAGTAAAGAATTTCTTCCTTACATCTAATCTAAACCTACCCTCTTTCAGTTTAAAACTGTTACCCCTCGTCCTATCACTATACCCCCTGATAAATGTATGTATGTATGTATAATTTCAGTTTTTAAAATAGATACAAATAATTCCAATGGTTTGAAGAAAAAAATTATTGAACATAATTTTAAAATATTTTTTAAAATAAATCAGCATTTAAATTATTTTAGCATTCTGTAACAGTTACTGGCAGGTGGGAAACTGAACTGAACTAGATGCTGTTTTTCCATTTGGCCTCTCTCACCACATGCCTATGTCTGGCAAGTGCTCACTGTGAACAGAGAGGAGGAAGGTCCCACTGCCCTCTGCCATACGGATCTGTGGGGCTTTGCCTCCGATTGCTGTGGGAAGGATGCAGAGTTACAGGGGGCAGATTATAGGGTGCTCACAAACTACTCCCATGTGCTCCAGGGCGTTTGGAGGGCTCAGGAGGTCAGTGAGCCACTGTGCACCTCTAAGGGGTTTCTTCCTACATAATACCTCCAGCTCCCCTTTACACCAGGCTATCCATACAGCTAAAAATATTTTGACAAACACAGAGATTAAGTGGAGTTACTCCAGTTTATTCCAGGGATGAAAGCCTGTGGTGCATGCAGTTAAAATGTGCTGAAATGGAGAGGATTTCTGCCCTATAAGATGCCTGTGGCAGGTCTCTAGTGCCTTCTGTAAACCCTCTTGCCAGTGACCCATGTTATTTTCACCCACCCCAGTCTCCTCCCTGCCACTGCCAATGAGACAAGGTGTAATGATGCTGTCATTTGCATCCTATTAAGACCAGTTCATGGCCAGCCTGTGCATTTGTAAGAGACCTGTTTCATCTATCAGTTCCTCCTTCCTTGGGCAGGACACATTCCTTATCTTCTGTGTGGGTATAGAAAGACTTTGCTAATGAAGAAGCATCATCACCTTTACTGTTTCCTTTCAGGTTCCCTGCAGGGATCATTACCTCAATAGGATTGAGAGCCTGGTTCAGCAAAACACTTAGGTACATATTTACTGAATTGGGACTTGAAGTTAGTGTTCATAGTGTGGCTGTTTAAAATGTCTTTGCAGGATTGTATTTCAGGCACAGGTTATTGGAAAATCTGCTCAGAGCTTTATTTATTTGTTTTTCAGAAAGGAAACATCTCTAAGTGAGTGCAGTAAGGTGAGAGATTTCTTGAGGACTCACAATCTGCTTAACCTCTGCCCAGCCTCTGGAGTGGGTGCATGGTTTATTCACAGCTCTATCATCAGAATCATCCTTTCATTAGTCCAAAAAAACCAGATGCAGTATCTAATTCTGCATATGCATGTCTACCTCTGAAAAGGAAACACCTGTCTCAGACTGTTCCCATTCCAGCATTCACAAACTGCATCAAAAGAAACAGGAGGACAGGGGTTGCTCAACTCTACACCAAAGTAGCAAACCAAAATTTTTTCCATTATTGAGTGCTTCAGTACCTATGCCAACTTTCTCCATACCTTTTTCTTCAAGCTGCTTTATTTTTCAACCCAATGTTTGATTAAATATTATCTTCACCTAATGTCAAAATGTTAACTCTATGGGATGACAGTGGTTTTCTTCCTAAAGCTTCACCTTCCCAAGAATTTGGTGACACTAACAGGAAAGGGATCTTTTCACCAGCACATTAGCTTGATCAGCTGTAAGAGATTATACCAAGTGGTATATCAAGATGAGCGTTGCATACAGCGAAGAAAATCTAATATCCTCACTCTTTCTTTCACAGTGGCCTAGTATGTATTTATATTTTGCAGTTGTTAGTATTTCAGCTGCTGCATATAATAATAATCTGTGAACATACTTCAAGCACGCTCAGTTGTTAAAGCTGTTGCTTCTCTTTACATTGTACCAAGGTGATAAACAGAAAGGAAATTGTTCCTCTTTGCAGATATTTTGTCTCTAGTGATCTGGGAAGAAACATAAACTGTTAAGAATACATAAATGGTAATTCAAGATGCTGTCTTAATAGGATTTCTACTGGAAACAGCACTGAACCAGCAGCTCAGAGGGCTATGACAACCTAACTCAATTTTCCCACATTTTGCAGTTATTTCTGTTCTGATTGCGAGCCTTTAATTTCCATTTTCACCCTGGGGTTAGGAATATAAGAGATGGCTATACCACATCAGGAAGAAGGTCTGTGTAGCCTGATATATTATCCTCAGGAATGGATGCCTCAGCAGGTGTGTAAGAAAACAGTAATCATTCCACAATGCTTCCCCAGAATAGCTTCTCCGTCTGCAATTGTGGTGCGGGGATTTCCTCACAAAGACATGGTGTGTGGCTTGAACAGCTCACAGTCTTTCCTTCTTCAGTAAATTTGAGCAACCACATTTAAATCCATATAAATATTACTTCCAACCGTTTTGTGGTAATGTATTCCGCAGTAGTTCACTCCCAGGAATTACGCAGTCTGCAAATCACAGCGCCTTCACTGCCTGAAACTACTAGTTTAATCACAGATATAACCATATCACCATAGCCATCAGCCAGGGTTTTTTTCAGTAACTTTGCTGCAGTTTTGTAGTGCTTTTTCTTCTGACTGGTATGTCAGGACTCTTGACAGGTTTCTTTTACAAATTTCCTGAAAATTCTGGTGCTGGCAAGGCTCAGATCAGTAGCTGTGTGTTGGCAACTCATAAATTTCTAGGAGCAGGGAATTACATCTCTGGGGAATACTCCTGTGCCTTTTATATTTTTATATATATTCTCTGGTACACATTATGTGTTATAGTCCCAAACGGCTTACATTTCAAAGCATGAAGCAGATTCAAATTGTCTCTCTTAAAAAAAGTCTATCTAGCATAGAAATGTTTTTTTTTCTTTCCTGCAGTGTTGAATTTCCTATGCCAAAACCTATTAAAAGCAATGAAAGAAAAATACTAAATCCTGCAGTAGAATATATGTGCTGTCTTGTGTTGCATTATGCATCGTGTGCTCTATCACGTTATTCTGCTGTATGTCATGGTTTAGTTTGTATAGGTTTTATATGATACATGTATCATGACACTATGCTATTTTGGTCTCACTTGTTATTATCTTACTTTGTTGTTAGTGAACTACAGGATTTGTAATTCCCAAATCTTGACTAGTAAATAATTTTTGTTTGATGACCATTGCACGCAACACTTTGTCCAATGCTGAAAGTTACAGTCATGAAATTAGGAATCCTCACAGTTTAGTGAAAAGACTTGTAAAGTTATCTAACAGTAAATAAAATTTCTACTAATCCTCCAGTACTTTTTGGAATAAAACCTTAAAGACTGAAGAGAAATAGAACAAAAATGGAAAACAACCACCACCATCATGAGCAAAGACTGTCAAAATTTGATGCCTGTTCTGCAGGAAGATCATTCTTTAGTTGGTTCCTTGAGCCATATATAATTAATTCCTGTATTGATAACCCCAGCCACATCTAAATCCCATTTAATCTAAAACAGTTGTAAGAAGAATGATAACTCACACAAATAATTATTCTTGTTATATTCTATGTATTTCTTGTTTTCTGGCTTATCTAAGTATAGACTCATACTGCCATCTCTCTAAAGCAGAGTGTTTATGTTTATCCGTGTCCACAGTCACCAACTTCTGACTCTTTGCTCACAAATCACCTTTATAAAAATGTAACCTTTAATTTGATGAGCTGGGAGATACTGTCCCTAAACCGTATCACAGGTGTAATATTTAATAAGACCTCATTTGTCTTCTCCATGTAATTTGGGACAGAAAATGCTATGTTAGAGAAAAACAGAAAACTTTCTTTATGATGGCCCCACCTTTTAAAAATCATTTTTGTAAAGCATAACTGTTTTAAGCAGCTCATTGGGCTGATATATGAGCAGGATGCATAGTGGAACAAAGTTCTATATACATATGTAATAAATGTGATTAATCTTATGGCTCTCTCCACGATAGTCTGCAAAAGCAAAGAAAAAGCCAAACATATAATTTAGTTCTAGTTAGTTAAATAAATATCAAAGAAAGCCAAGTATCACATCATTTACATAGGTCTGATTTAATTATTGCAAATTAAGACTACTGGTAGATTTAGTAGCTTCTGTAAATCAGATAGCTGATCACAGGTAACAGTACAGTTCTATAATTAAATGCTGTTTCTTCTCTCCAGCTATAGGTGATCAACTTCTGTGGGGTTGAGTTCTGGAGCAAGATTAGAAATCACATCATACTTGAAATCAGGACACTTTTAATGATATTGATACAGTGGAAGGGATTCTTCTGAGTATGTCTATCACTCAGTGACTCAACTAGTCAATGAATTGCAAAATGGAGCTTGCCTGACCGACTAGTACTGAACAGTTTTCTTCCTCTTTATTGAACATTTCAAGGGTTTGCCTGGAGTGCACTTCAACTTCACATTTTCTTGCAATATGGTAAATCAACATCACTGCCTCTTTACTGGCATTTGAGTGGAGCCAAAGTGGAACGTGGCTTTGGTTGCTGAAAGCAAAACCTAAATGCAGTATCTCCATCCCTGTTAAGACAGTGAGACATCTGTCTTCCCCTCTTCCACTTACATCTCAGTATTCTTACAATCAGCAAAGAATCTGGAATTCCACAGTCCTAATTTATTTACAAACACCCCTGCTCACTGAACTCAAAGACATCACAATGCTCAGAGTAGAACTCAAAGTTGAATATCAGCCATACATTAGTGCATGTAGTTCACCTTTAAAAATGAGCAGAGGGGTTTTTTTCAGTGTCTTCTTGAGAATGTAATGCAGATTGAGAGAAGAGGTACATGCTACACACCATCTTTCTAGGTAATCTTACTTTTGCACATATTCTCTCTTTCTTTAAAACTAATATTTCATTGAAAGCAAACAGTTATTCTTTGTATAGAGACAAATATAACAGCAGCAGGAATTAAAGAATCATAGAATCATGGAATCATTTAGGTTGGAAAAGACCCTTAAGATCATCAGGTCCAACTGGTAACCTAACACTGCCGAGTCCACCACTAAACCATGTCCCCAAGCACCACATCTACATGTCTTTTAAATACCTCCAGGGATGGTGACTCCACCACTTCCCTGGGCAGCCTGTTCCAGGGCTTGACAACCCCTTTGGTGAAGAAATTTTTCCTAATATCCAATCTAAGCCTCCCCTGGCGCAACTTGAGGCTGTTTCCTCTTGTCCTGTCGCTTGTTACTTGGGAGAAGAGGCCCAAAAGAAGAAAATATATGATTATGGCTATAGAGTTAAGGGTACCAAAGTAGATATAAAATATTACAATCTATATTTTGAATGAGACAGTTAACCAACTTCATGCCTTGTGGTCGCTCATGACCTTGTAACAATACCTATAAGAAAAGATATTTATTCTGATATCATAGTCAGCACTGTGACCCTTATTTGTGCTGAAAATATCCTTCACAAGCAGTTGATCTGAAATGGTTTGTTCTCCAGCTTGTGCTGGTTGATATATCCTGCAACAGCTTCACATCAGTAAAACTTGTTCATGTGCTGAGCATCCTTGCTTAATTCTAGAACCACTCTGGAGAATTTACAACTGATCTTACTAGCAGTGTGAAAGCAGTAAATCAGATGTAAGAATCTGTGCATGTCATACACAAAGGAAATACATGAGGGTGAGCGGTACTGTGGGTGTAAAACCTTTCACAATGCATATCTGAGCTGAGGCTATTACTCATATACAAAGGAGCTGGGCATGCTAAGCAAGTGCTAATCACACATTTCCTTTTTGTACTGTATTAGCCTGTCATCTGGTATGTCAAATAGTTGGAGGCTGATGTTGTTTATCAACCATAGATTCCCATGCTTACACTAACCCTGTGTCCTTCTCTGTGAAGCCATTTTAAAAGCCCAGAAATATTTCTATAACATTTTTGTCCATATATTTTCAATGCAAAGTAACATTCTCAATGCAGAAATAACTTTCAAATGTGAATAATTTAGTATCTTGGTACCTTCTGGGTCTATAAGTCATATTTTGTATCCCATTGGGAGGCAAAAATCTCATTTTAATCAAAGATAAAGTCAAATTTCTTCTCCCATGACTTGGAGAAAACAAAGTTCTGTAGATTTTTATATACAGAAGACAAAAATAATGACCTAGACTGAGTATGGCTTATTCATGGCCTCAAGCCAAGACAAACACAGAAGGAAATTTTTAAGGAATAAGTTTGAGAGATGAAGATGATATTCTCATATAGGGTAACTTATTTTAAATGGTAACTGCCTAATGTTTTTTCCAGGTTTGAAATATTACAAACAGCCTGGGAAGAAAGGTTGGAGGGTATTGAGCTGGGTGAAGTGGTCAAAGGGAAATAGTATATGAATTTATTACATGGATATCCACAAGTCATGTCTAGTATATTTAGTAAACAAGTAAACAGAGACTTCTTTTTCTTTCTGTTAGACTTCAGAACACAGAGAAAAATCAGTATCAGCAATGACGACATCAAATGCACCCAAGTGCTATATATTTACAGACTGAGAAAGGTGGTGAAGAAAACCTTATGAATATAAAATGCATTTTTCAGTTGAAGAGTTGATTGTATTTCTTTTTGGTCCCATTAAAGAAATATTAACACACTAGATGACATATCATTTGAGAAGAGGCATGGAAAAAAAAAAAAAAAAAAAAAAAGGAGACATTCTGAGAGAGGAGAGGAGTGAAGACAAGGTTTGTCCTATCAGACAGGTGGGATGAGTTGAAGTGAATGTGGGGAAGAGAGTAACTTTGAAGATTATTCTGAGCATATAAAACAGCACACAACTGGGTGATCCAGACTGCATTGCTGGATGGAAGGGGCTGCAACTTTGGTCTTCAGACATAATGTAAAATATAAACAGATGGAAAATTTGGGAGGAGAAAAATGGTGAGATTTCTGAATGAACACTAGAGAAGCTTGAATTTTATAGAGTGCACATGAGGCAGCTTAGGGCAGGATGATAGGGTGACTTAGTAGAGTGGCAAGCCAGAAGAATGATTTTACTGGTTGCATTTTGAAGACTGTGGGATAATGTGGTTTAGAAATCACAAGAACATAAAAAGAGCTGTACTGAGTCAGACCAAAGTTGCACTTAGCCCCTAATCTTGACTCCACTAATAGGCAATGAGACATGCTAAAGAAAAACAGGGCATCTATGGTGAAGCTTTCCCAGAATAATCTCCCTTGCTCCAGCAATTTGTAATTTAGTTTGTTCCTAGATGAGAGGGTGGTATCTAACAACTTTCAGTGGATTTCTTCCTCATCAGATACACAATTCCTTTTTGAACCCATGCAAACTTATCCTGCAGAAAGTGTCAACACTTTGCCACACTGTTCAAACCACCAACTCCTATGTATTTGGCATCTACTAATTTTATTTGATGAACCTTAGTACCTTTATTAGACTAGAGTGCAATCATTCCTTGTTCAACATCTTCATGTCATCCATGATTTAATAAACCTCTATCATACTCCTCTTCAGTCTTCTGTTCTTGCAGGATGAAAAACTGTAGATCAGTTTCTTGACCTTCATATGAAAACCTTCTCAAACATCTAACTATCCCTTCCAGTCTTCTCTGTACCTTTTCAATTTCCAGTTTATCCATGTTAAGATGGATAATTATTTGGGAAGCAACAAGGGCCAGAGTCAGTAGTCATGATTTGCTCGTACTGAGATTTATATGGTGACTTAATGCTTATTGCTTTGCTCTATTCTTTTCCTCATAATTGCAACATCCTCTTTTCTTTTATTGCTCTTGAGCATTTCATAGACCTACCTAATATAATCACAAGACCTTGTTATAACAATTGGGTCAAAACTTATCACTCTGTGTATACATTTGTGATTGGTTTCCCATGTGCATGCTTTTAAATTTTCCTAAAAGGAATTTCATCTGATGTTTTACTTCCCAGTCCTTCAGTGTCATGAGTTTTTCTGTCACTGTGCGCAGTTTGTTTATCTCTCTTGTAATGTTAATGATTTAATATTATTAGAGTTTTGTCTCCTTGTTATTCAGCTTTCTTTCTAAGACAAGATTTCACACCAACCCCAGTGAGAATCCGTGGCTGACCTCTGACCATTGTGAAGCTGTGCAGTGTGCTACACATTGTAGGAAGCCGTAAGTAAGGTAAAAAGCTTCCACTTGTAGTGGAGGAGGAGCCTGAAAAACTAGCAGCAGTTTCCAACTTTTACTGACCAAATGTAGTTGCTTTCCCAAAAAACGTGGCATATATTTAAAACACAACTTGCTTGTCAAATTCCTGATGTCATTCACTGTTCAGGGAAAGCTCTACATCTTCCCAGAATCACTAAAGATCTTTTCCCTGAAATACAGGCTGAAAAAGCAGAGCTGCTGTTCAAAGCGAAATACCAGTCTAGCAAGTGAATTATGAGGTCTTGCTCCTTTGGTTGGTCTGACAAGCTGTACTACATGAACTTTTACTTCTCCCTCAGTAACAGGAAGGCATCATAGAATCATGGAATCATTTAGGTTGGAAAAGACCCTTAAGATCATCAAGTCCAACCAGTGACCTAACACTGTCAAGCCCACCCCTAAACCATGTCTCTAAGCACGACATCTACACATCTTTTAAATACCTCCAGGGATGGTGACTCAACCACTTCCCTGGGCAGCCTGTTCCAGGGCTTGACAACCCTTTTGGTGAAGAAATTTTTCCTAATATCCAATCTAAGTCTCCTCTGGTGCATCTTGAGGCCATTTCCTCTCATCCTATCACTTGTTCCTTGGGAGAATAGACCAACACCCACCTTGCCACAACCTCCTTTCAGGTAGCTGTAGAGAGCGATAAGGTCTCCCCTGAGCCTCCTTCCCTTCAGGCTAAACACCCCACTTCCCTCAGCCGCTCCTCACAGGACTTGTGCTCTAGACCCTTCACCAGCTTCGTTGCTCTTCTCTGGACACACTCCAGCACCTCAATGTCTGTCTTGTAGCGAGGGACCTAAAACTGAACACAGTATTTGAGGTGCAGCCTCACCAGTACAGAGGGATGGTCCCTTCCCTAGTACTGCTGGCCACACTATTTCTGATACAAGCCAGGATGCCATTGGCCTTCTTGGCCACCTGGGCACACTGCTGGCTCATATTCAGGCAGCTGTCAACCAACACTGCCAGGTCCTTTCCCACTGGGCAGCTTTCCAGCCACTCTTCCCCAAGCCTGTAGTGTTTGCATGGGGTTGGTGTGACTGAAGTGCAGGACCCAGCACTGAGCTTTGTTGAACCTCATACAATTGGCCTTAGCCCATTGCTCCAGCCTGTCCAGATGTCTCTGCAGAGCCTCGCTACCCTCAAGCAGGTCAACACTCCCACCCAACTTGGTGTCATCTGCAAACTTACTGAGGGTGCACTCGATCCCCTCACCCAGATCACTGATAAACAGAACTGGCCCCAACACTGAGCCCTGGGGTACACCACTCGTGACCAGCCGCCAGCTGGATTAAACTTCAGTCACCACCACTCTTTGGGCCCGGCCATACAGCTAGTTTTTTACCCAGCAAAGAGTACACCCATCCAAGCCATGAGCAGCTGGTTTCTCCTGGAGAATGCTGTGAGAAATGGCATCAGAGGCTTTACTAGAGTCCACCTATACAACATCCACAGCCTTTTCCTCGTCCAATAAGTGGGTCATCTTGTAATAGAAGTAGATCCGGTTAGTCCAGCAGGACCTGCCTTTCATAAGCTCATGCTGACCTGGCTGTCCTGTATGTGCCATGTGCTGACACTCAAGTTGATCTGCTCCATAACCTTCCCCAGCACTGAGGTCAGGCTGACAGGCCTACAGTTCCTCATATCCTCCTTCCGGGCCTTCTTGTAGAGTGTCACACTTGCTAACCTCCAGTCAACTGGGACCTCTTTGTTTAGACAAGACTGCTGATAAATGATTAAAAGAGGCTTGGTGAGCACTTCTGCCAGCTCCCTCCATACCCTTGGGTGGATCCCATCCAGCCCCATAGGCTTGTGTGTGTCTAAGTGATGTAGCAGGTCACTAATCATTTCCCCTTGGATTATGGGGGCTTCATTCTGCTCCCTGTGCTTGTCTTCCAGCTCAGGAGGCTGGATACCCTGAGAACAACTGGTCTTACTGTCGGACTGAGGCAAAGAAGGCATTGAGTACCTCAGCCTTTTCCTCATCCTTTGTCACTATGTTTCCCTCTGCATCCAATAAAGGATGGAGAGTCTCCTTAGCCCTCCTTTTGTTGCTAATGTATTCAGAGAAACATTTTTTATTGTTTTATTGCAGTAGCCAAATTAAGTTCTAGTTGGGCTTTGGCCCTTCTAATTTTCTCCCTGCATAACCTCACAAGAACCTTGTAGTCCTTCTGAATTCCCTGCCCCTTCTTCCGAAGGTCATAAACTCTCTTTTTTTTTCCTGAGTTCCAGCCAAAGCTCTCTGTTCAGCGAGGCCAGTCTTCTTCCCATGCCAGTTCGTCTGTTGGCACATGGGGATGGCCTGCTCCTGTGCCTTTCAGATTTCATTCTTGAAGAATGTCCAGACTTCCTGGACTCCTTTGCCCTTCGGGACTGCCTCCCAGGGGACTCTGTCATCCAGGCTCCTAAACAGGCTGAAGTCTGCACTCTAGAAGTCCAAGGTAGCAGTTCTGCTGACACCCCTCCTTACTTCTCTGAGAATTGAAAACTCTATCATTTCATGATCGCTGTGCCCAAGATGGCCTCTAACCATCACATTACCTGCAAATCCTTCTCTGTCTGCAAATAACAGGTCCAGTGGGAAGACTTCCCTAGTTGGCTCACCCACCAGCTGTGTCAGGAAGTTGTCTTCCACACACTCCAAGAACCTCCTAGACAGTTTCTTCTCTGCTGTATTGTATTTCCAGCAGCCACCTGGAAAGTTGAAGTCCTCCATGAGAAGAAGAGCTAGTGATTGTGAGACTTCTCCCAGCTGCTTACAGAATACTTCATCTGTCTCTTCATCCTGGTTGGGTGGTGTATATCGGACTCCCACCGTATCTGCCTTGTTGGCCTTTCCCCTGATTCTTGCTCATAAACACTCAATCCTTTAATCACCATCATCAAGCTCTAGACAGTCAAAACACTCTCTAACATACAGAGCTATCCCATCGCCTCTCCTTCCTTGCCTATCCCTTCTGAAGATTTTAATGCCATTCATTTTAGCATTCCAGCTGTGTGAGTCATCCCACCACGTTTCGGTGATTGCAACTATATCATAGTTTTCCAACTGCCCAGTGGCTTCCATCTCCTCCTGTTTGTTGCCCATGCTTCATGCATTGGTGTAGATGCACTTCAATTGGGCTATTGACCCTGCCACCTTTACTGGGGGAGAAGCCCTAATTCCTATGTGACTTTTCTCAGGTGCTTCCGTGGTTTCTAACAGATCAACAACCCTTGTGTCTCTCCCTCTCACTCTCCCTGATACTCCTCAACCTGCTGCCCCCCTCCTGGAGCTCTGTCCCTAAGCGGAGGAGCTCCTCTCCCTGGGCGCAGCTCCCACAGCTGTGCTCACTGCTGCCGGCTGGTGCTGGCAGAAGAGCAGGGCCCACCCTGCAGCCTGGCACCCGGGTGGCAGCGTGTTCCACTGGAGCTCTGGCTGTGAAGCTGCCTCAGGCGCAGCGGGTGCAGAGTTTAGAGAGGATGGGGCCTTCTGCCGGGCGGGCGCCATTGCTTCCTGGTCGAGCTGGCAGAGCTACAGTGACGTTCCTGCGTGCCCTTCTGTGCAAACTGGAGCTGCTCACCTCAGTGAGCTGTGGCGTGAGCTGTGGGATCCTGGTGGGTGTCTCCACTTCCCTGAGGTTCCCCTGGTTCAGGAAACCCCCCTGTTCACCATGCTAGAGTGCTCCACTCCTGATCGTGCCAGCACCAAAGCTGCTCATCTTGGCCTCCTTTAAAGCAGCTTTTTCACTCTAGAAGACTTCTCTGTACCACAAGGTGCAGAATACTTGGAAGAGTATGTTTTTGTACATGAGGCATCTGTTCTTTCCTCACATTGCTAGCTTTAGTCCTCTTACAGTCTGTTTATAACTTGAAACATATTGCCCACATGGTTCCCAGGAAAACCCAAGCTCAAGTGGGCGAGTTGTTTCTTAGTCCTTTGCTAAGGTGACCATGAAGCCTCTCAAGGAATGACTGGTAGATCTCCTGGGATGTTCACTGGATGACTTGTCCCAAGCATCTTCAGATACATCTCAGCTCCATCTGTATTACATCATAAAGCAACTGAGGTTGTTCCTATGCTGAACAACCTCAAGATGCCAAGGCAAGCTCTGGGACTGAGGCTGAGGAATCCTCTTTCAAAGTGCAAATCATGGTAAACAATGTGAAAAGTAGATGAGCTTGGTCTGAGAGTAAACAGACCCATACTTAACTGACAGCAAAGATGTGTTTCTTCATAGATTATTTCCTGTTCATTTACAGTCTCCCCTTGTCAATGTTTTCTAGAGTATAATGCCCAAAGCAGCATCCAGTGCTCCAAATGAAGCCTCACAGGCTCTGAGTGAAATGGAATAATTGATCCTCCTGCCCATTAATACTTCCCATAATAAGATTTTCCCTTTTCTGCAGTAGAATTCTGCTGCTTGTTGCAGGAGATCAACATCTGGGAGTTAAGTGCGGTATATCAGACATGACACATCCCTTAGGAAGACCATGGGAGAGGAAGGCAGCCCCATTGAAAATCTCTGGGAAACAAAATGTACAGTAAGACAAGCCTAAGAAATTCTGGAGGATAAATAGCCAGACTACAGGAAAGGAAGACAACAGTGGTTTTCTGGATTAGCCATTAGTGTTTTGTCCCACAGATGTGTGTGTGAGGAGATTAATTCAATTGCCCTAAAGAAACAAAGATGTAGAAATAATAAAACAAGGAAAGAAAAACTCTGCATCAACATAAGGTAAAAAGCCTCATTAAAAATCTTTCCTGTTGAAAATTACTTCTTTTCTTTCCAGGATTCCCAACATTTTTAATGTGAAAATTTTAATTTTCAGGATTTTTGCTAAAAGCCTATGTTGGGGCAAAGTTTTGTGAAGCAATCTGATCTTTTTTTAGATTCCTCACAAAACACATTTTTGATCAAGTCCTCTTAACTACTCTATGCACAGAATAAATGTCTGACCTTCAGGTATGGGTTTCCCAGGATACTCAGTTATGACATGCATGAAAGGAAGGCACTGTACTTGGGGTCTAACTTGGACAAGGCCAGACCATTTTCTGGTGGTGACAAATTTAAACATCAGACACAACGATCAGTCATGATCAGTAAGTGTAGCTAAGAAATGGGAAGGCAGATTTGACCTTTACCACCTCTTTGCTCTCACAAGTGCCAGAGCAGTTAAAGAATTGCTCTTGTTTCATCAGATGGGACATTAATCTCTGTCTGTTTTTTTCAGCTTGTTATATTCCTTTTACTGCGATAATGGTTATGTGGGTCTGGTGAAAAGCACCATCACAACAGATTCTTTGTGGGCTTTTTATATCTTTCTCACTAGTAATGAAAAGAAATATTACAATGGATCCAAAAAATGGCTCAGTAACTTTAGTGAAGTGTTCAACACCATTTCAAAAAACTCTCCCTGTAGGATCTAACTCATGGTGTCAAAGGGAGCCTGAGACCTCCCCCTGCTTCTGTCAATGCTGAGCGTGCCTCTCCTAAACTGAAAATCCTAGTTAGGTGTTATAGCTTGTGATGACTGTAGGATGTCTCACTCCTGTCACAAACTAAGTAAATACCAGCTGTGAGCACAGCAGCACAGTTATATTCTCTCCAACACAATCTTAGAAGGAGTCTGCAGTGTCATTTAAAAACTCAAAGGAGTGGTAAAGCTACATGATGCATCAGTGAGCTTCATTCCATGAGTGTCACCAACAAGTGTGTACAGAATTTACCTCTCTGTACAAAAATATGCATGATGTCAGGACATTGAGACCAAAGAGTCTTAAAGGTTTTGAACCTTCCCTAAGCTTACTGTCTATTTCCATGTATTTTATCAGCCACCATAAATTCCCCCACATAAATGAATGACTAAATTACATGCAACTCAGGGAACAAAGCTTCTGCTCAGCTCCACTAAAAGTTGCAGTCTTAAGTCACTGGTGAGATTACCTGTGATTTAATGTGACCATGGTTTGGGGCAAATAAACACTTTCATAAAGGTCTTCCATTCAGCAGAAATTTGTGTGGCAAGGTGACACAGGCTGGCACCTGATGGCTTACATGGATAAGGAAAAATGTGAATATTAAACTCTGCAAGTGATTTACTTCTGAACTAATTACCAAATAGAAAGTCACAGTTCCTCTAGAATGATCTCTCTACTCAATCCCATACCCATGTCATCTGGCCTCAGCTGCCTTCACAGGCAACTCACAGTTTTGGAAGTTCTCTGGTGAGACAGTATCACTGCAATGTGAGTGATACTCTCAAGACAGCTGTTCTGGCTCAAGAAATGTCTTTAACCTGCTCACATGGCACTTACTCCTCAAACAGCAATTACATTCTTCTACAGAAGGGAGACTGGGAACTAGATAGAAGTGCCTTATGGACTGGCTTTGCCATGTAGGACACCAAATGAACCTCATAATTTAGACCATCCCAGTGGAAGCCTGTCTAACCTGTGTAATGATGATTGCCCTCAGAAATTATTATTATGTTCTTAATACTTAAGTTAGTAAAGTTAAAAAGTTTTTCCTAAATGTCCTTTGTTATGAACTAAAATGCACGCTGCCTCTGCAGAATGAACTGGGAAAAGTTAATCATTACTTCTTTAAAATGAAGAAATCAATCTGATTAGATAGCTGAACAGTGCTGTTGGGTTCCCCCTCAGCACTCTATTTTCTAGCCTAAACAAGCCAGATTATTTCATATTCTCAAAAGCTTTTGCCAGCCTTGTTGTTTTTTGCTCATACCCCTCTAATTAGTCTGTGTATTGAAATCTATGTCAGTAACTGCACACACTCGTCCATTCATAAATAAACATGAATAAAGAGAAATAATTTAATCTCAGCTTTTTTCCACTGTCATGGTGTTAGCTGTACATTTACTAAAATTTGCTCTTTTCCATCCTCCAAGTCTTTAATGAAGATAATTCAGTAACTGTGGATTCAGTACAGACTCTGCTAGGAGCCTACTCAGCGTCTCAACTCAAACTGACTGAACACTTTTGGGAGTGATTTTCCAATGCGTCATCCACACATCATCTTTTGCTCATTGTGTGTATCTGAAAATGCCACATCAAGCCTTATCAAAAGTCAGCAGAAGTCAGGAGGTACCATTATGTTACTTCCCCTGTATCCATTTCTTCTTAAGGAATGTGAATAAATTGATTTAATGGGATGTGACAGATTTCTGGACCCAATAATTTAGCAGCCTGAGAACCTGAACAAGCTTCATGAATGAGGATTATACCATGCTTTTAAAAGGGGACATAAACTATCAGACTTAAAAGCATTAGCCAATCTCACTCTCATGAAATTAAAACACTTTCCCATGCCCACAGCATCCCACAGGGATTACCTATGAGGTTAATGCTATCTTCTTTAAATATCAAAGATGACAACCATCAGACAGAAAATACTGCCCTGGATGACCTATGGGTCTGTTTGCTCCTGTGGTGCGGATGGGATGTGAACGAGGACCTTTTTTCAAAGTATATTTTTCAAAGTACTTTTATGGGTTGGTTCACATTCTAAATATAAATTCCTATAGAGTTATTTGGAATAGAGGCAAATGTGTTCAATCCCTTCACCTCTTCACCTGGAGAGGGCATTACACTAACAAAAAAGAAAGACACATGTTGAATTGACAACAGCCATATGGCAGAACAGGCTCTTTCATTTGCAGACCAAAAGATGCTTATCCAGTACTCTTAAACACTAGCTTTTTACAACACTCAGTGCTGTGCTCTGTTTAAGGCCCTACATTACAAGAATGAAGTGGCTGAACTGGACACTATTCAGAGAGCTGGATGAATGTTCAAAAGTCATAGAAACATGACCTAAGGAAACAGATTGAAAGGCATGGATTGTTTAACCTAGCAAAGAGGAAATTGAGGGTGGACATGACAGAAATCCTGAAATATGTAGGAGGTTGCTGAAAGGAGAAACGTAGTAGATTTTTCTGCATACCCATCTGGGTTAGGTCAACAAGCAATGGACTTCAGTTGTCTCTAGGAAGATAAAGACAAACTGTCAGAGAAAAAAACAGTATTCAGAAGGCTACTGACATAGACGTGAAATCTTTATTCTTGGCAAGTTGGGGGTTTTGAGTTAGCTGGGGTTTTTTTAGAATTTGAAAAAGCACTGCTAGGACAGATTTGTATGGAGCAGGAACATGGACTAGGTGAGAGTTTCTGGAAGTCCTTTTATCCCTATTTTCTGTGACTCACTGTGCTACAGTATTCACCCCACAGCTATGGCTCCCTGGCCGTAACTTCAACCCTTTACTGAGTGCAGTGGCAAACATCAAAATGTCTGTCAGCTTAGCTATTGCAGAGATGGCAGTGATGGTTCCAGTGTGTCAGTTCTGGATAAACTTCCATGTATGTTGTTTATGACACTTAGACTCGGGGACCTTTTTCCCCGTTTTACTTCGATAGTTGGGAAGAATTATGATTTACCTACTTTTGCATGCAATGAGACTGAAAGCTGAAAGATTTCAGGGCACATTTCTGTCAGAAGCAACCTGAGTCCAACAGCTCCCAGTTTTTTAAGATTTGCTTGCTTTGCTGAGCAACTCACTTTAATTTACAGATCTGAATGTTCAAGAACAACAAGATCATCTCACCTGGCCTTTTTTGTTTCATCTTTCACTCTCCTACTGAGACAAATCAAATCTGTTTGCTTAAATACATTCAGCCTTTTCCATTTGGTTCTAGAAAAGGGGGAACAGCACTTATTTTAGCATGACCTAAAGAGAATCCACCCAGAATAGAAGTGTTAAATAAGTTAGCAGTACCAGTTCTTAAAAAAGAGAGTTGAACCAGGAGTGGAGTTTAGTGACTTTTCTTTAGGGGATAGCGAATCTTTTCATGTCAGCAATTTACTTTGCTTTGTCATGTTTGTCTTCCTTCAACTGCACAGGGTTGTTTTTATTTCGAGTTTCATTAACGAATCCAAAGTGGAAAGAGAGCCCCTGTATTAATCAATAGCCAAAGGAAATAAATCTCTGCTCTTTCCTGCAAATGTGCTGCTGCACGATGTGCTTTCCTTGGGAGAGTTTTATTCATGACAGAAGCCAGCCATCTGCTGGAGTGCTGCTGCAATAACCCTTTCTAGGACTGCAGGACAGAGCCTCTTGCTGATGTTTGACAAAAACCCAAATTTTTCTTCAAACTTTATGAAAAATAAGCAGCTTGGAAAAGAAGGTGGGGAAACTATGCAGAGAAGCCTTAAAAATAGGCCATTAGACAGGTGTAAAAAGCTGACAGAGCTGAAAATGTCTGTGATGAGCAGGGATAGAGCACAAAACGTTAAGCACAGATTCAACATCTATCTGCATGGTGAAAACCTAACCAATGAAAACCAGAGCACTGAACTAGCTGCTCCTCCAACCTTCAGAGGAGAAGGACTAGAACACTGTCCTAGTGTGGAGCCAACCAAAGACAGTCCTTCCGCAGAAAGTCACGACACCTGAACAGTTTGTTGCCTAAAGGGGCACAGGATTTATCATTGGAAAAGTATTTAGGGATTGTGTAAAATTTAGGATGGAAGGTTTTAATCAAGTTATGGAAATGCACAAAATGTATTACGGAATGTTTAGAGGAAGAACTGAAGGTGGAGAGAAGGAGGGATTGAGGTGAACTAGAGAGAAACAAGAGCTGGGTAGTTAAGGTGAAATGAGCTGTACATGTGTAACCATGTTACTGGTGAGCATATTTCACTGGACAGACAGTGCTTGATCACTACAGTCTATCCTATATCCTCATTAAATCCTATTTCCAACTACCCTCTCTCTTCTAAGTGTGCATGTGTCAACGCTAGTGAGATGCAAGGTGAGCTGTCTGGCAACTGGAATAAGAGGTCTGGGTGCCAGCAGCTGGAGAAGACCATTGCCCAGGAGCTGGGTTCTGGGCAGACTGGGGGTAACAGCTGCTGCAGAGACCCACATCATGTGGTTATATTCCAATAGCAGCCTTGAATCCTGATCAGCCAGAGGGGAGGAGACAATTGAGCCATCTTTGTTCATGTTTCTGTGAGTGCTGGGTTTGTTCATGTGGATGTCAATAAAAAAAATAAAAGTAATTTCTGTCTGTGTTATTCTGTGTGTCTGGGCATGTGTGGAGTCAGGGGGGTGGGGGTGTGGGGGGGTGTGGGGGGGTGTATGCATGTGTGTGTCTATTGAGAACATACGCTCAGCCTCACTCCAGGCTGGACCTGGGGACACAGAACCACAGCAGCCTTGCAGCTATTAGGATGAGAGAGGAGGAAACCCTCTGGGTCCTGAAGCCCATCAGGTTTGGCTACCTCTGAAAAAATAAGAATGAAATTCCAAGTCTGATCCTTTTGTAAGGCCAGGGGAGAAATTATCAAAGACACCTAAGTGATTTCACAGCATGCACTCAGTTTCCAAACGTAACTGAAGGAGTAGAAGGAGGCAGGTAGAATGAACTGACCGTTATGTTCAGCTGGGAAACCAGGACTGTGTTTTTATTCTTTTCCTGATGGAACCTGTAGCTCCTGGTCCCAAGCTCATCTTTACTATTTGCCACCATGGTCAGGTGAAGAAGGGATTAGGTTAACTCGCCCCTGAACGCTCTGCTCTTTGCTCCAAAATTCAAGTTACTATTTAGTAATGGTGTAGGAAGCTAAATCTCAGAAGCAAAAGGCTGAATATACTGTTTCAAGGCAAAGATGATTAGCATCTTTACTTGGGTAGAGAGGTGTATCCCGTTAGCTAATGGGGCTGAAATAATAATGGCTTGCTTAATAGTCTCTGGCAGGAACCTGGTGCAGCACTGCTTAGAAATGACAGCTTGATGATAGAACAAACTGGTTGATTTACCAAGTGAATTACCACTGGAAGTGCACCCAGACCTCAAACTGTGATTTTTAACTTAACACCAAAGTTTACTTCCCACCCACACAACACTGGCTTCCTTGCATTTTCATTACCTTCCACTGACAGATCTCTAAAATGAGAAAATGATGAACATAGAAACCTGGTGATAGAAAAACATTAACTGAATTATAGATGTGAAAAAGGATACTCACTTTCAAGAGGAAAAATAAAAAAATCTTCCCCACCTCTGTTCCTAATACAGAAGTTCTGGGTTGTTTGGACTAAGAGGTTATTAAAGGTGGCTTTACACCTACTGCCTCTGGATATAGAGATCGCCGTGCTGGTGGGGTGACCAGGCCAGGGACTATCACTGAGTTTCCTGTCTACTGAAGAGTGGTAACGCCTCTCTCTGTGCATCCAGCTCGGCCTTGGTGTGGCCGCTGGGACTTTGCATAGATGGCAAGAGAGTCTCACAGCCAAAAAGTGGCTTCTGGAAAGACAGTAAATCCAGAGCATGCTTCTGCTATCCATGGGAGCAACCTGGGACAACTCTGGAGCGTACTGGGTGTATGGAGAGTCTGTGCCCAGGCGCTGGCAGAGGGCTGCGGGGCGGCCTCTGTGGGGAGAGGCCGGGGCTGCCCCCTGCCGGACACAGCCGGTCCCAGCCGGTCCCAGCCGGCTCCAACGGCCCCAGCGCAGGACACAGCTGAGCCCCTCAGCCAAGCTGGGGGCGCCCGGGGGAAACCAGGTTTCAGCAAGGGCCAAAGGCGGCCCAGGCAGAGGAGGAGGAAGCCAAGGAGGGAGCAGCAGCAGAGGGACCCCGAGGCCGGAGGACGAGGAGGGCAGGAGGTGCTGCAGGCCCGGAGCAGGGATCCCCTGCAGCCCTGGAGAGACCCCGCGGGAGCAGAGACCCACCCTGCAGCCCGGGGAGGGCCCCACGCCGCAGCGGGGGGATATTTCCTGCAGGAGCTGCGGCCGTGGAGAGCCCAGGCGGGAGCAGGTTGTCCCTGAAGGACTGCAGCCCGGGGAAGGGCCCGGCTGGAGCAGGGACACGGGGCAGGAGGGAGGAGCGGCCCAGAGGGCTGCGAGGGACCCACCGCAACCCCCAGCCCCAACCCCTGTGCCCCTCGGGGGAGAGGAGTCGGGAGTGAAGGGGAGAAGCGGGGCCGGAAAAGACCCTTAGGTGGGGAGGTGTTACTGATTTGTATTGATTTTTTTGGTCTTTGTTTCTCACTACCAGAATCTATTTTAACTGGAAGAAAAATTAAGTTTCCCTGTTTCAACTCTATTTTGCCCTTGACAGTAATTGGTAAGTGATCTTCCTTTCCCTATCTCAATGCACAAAGTGGAAATGGAAATACAAGGGGGAAGGCACCCCCCAAACTTTCGCAAATTAATATCAGGAACTCCACACTTCCTTCTCCACTCAGTGAACAGTAATCAAGCACCTCCTTTTCAACATTTTTCCCCCACACTCTCATGATAAATCTGCAGCTACATCTTAAAATGTACAGCCTGGATAAAACAAACACTAGTCAGCCAAGTCACCTGAAGTCAGGATTGCAGAGAGGATGCAGCTTATACTACCCAAGTGGATTTCACCTGGGACATTTTGGGTTTTGCTTTTGAGGTGTTTTTAATGCCTCCAGTCTGAGCTGAGATACCTCTCACTGTGCATTTGACTTACCTCTAACATACAGTGTAGTACGATTAGAATAAATCCCTGTTCAAGTGTCTGTCAGGAGTTGGACAGGTGTAGCTGCAGGAAGCCTAAGAAAAAAGATTGACTCAGAAATTCTCTCAAGTCCTGCTGATAGATTCCTATTGACTACAAAACCAAATAAAAAGTCTTGGTCACACTAAGACCTCATGTGCTCTTTGCTTGTCTCAACTTTATTGGGCTCTTTGGATCTTTCTTGCTCTGAAAACCTGGCTGATGCTTTCACAAGGTACTTAACATGCTGCTGTCTGTTCCTTACTGGGTCAGAAACACTCAAAAGGCCTTTCAGAGCTTCTGTTCCTATATCCAGCAGGAATTAGCAAGAAAAGAAGTATGAGGAAGAAAAATGCACTATGTGTTTTGCACCTCTAACAGCTCACCATTTGGGTTTGCTCCTGGGTTTAGCTGGAGGCTCCACACATGCTTTATTTTAACTGAACCAATTTCAACTTCCACTGCTACCATAAATTTCTGGAGACAGAAGTGTCAGCAGCCTGCCCAGGGTAGAAACCTAGGTACTCAAGGAACAAAGTTAAAAGTGCTCTCTGCTAATGATTTTCCAGCACTACTCCTTTTATTGATGTTTCTGCTGCATTTGCCTGAAAGCATGTCACCCCCAGGGCCTCAGTGAATATTCAGATGAAACGATTATGTTTAAAATCATGTCTCTCACAAACTGAAAATTAAGGCAACCTGTTGGTACAAACGACCTGAGAGCATTAGCACATTGATCCCAAAAGCAAGCATGGTGCCAGCTCATTTCTGAAGTTATAAGGCTGTTTTCCAAGAGTTTAATGTGCCCAGGTTACACCAGCACGAGAAATCAGAGCCAGCGTTTATGCTCTCCCAGCCCCACACTGACAACTAGAAATCCTGGTTTAGATCAACAGTATTTTCCCTACTGCTGCTAATTGCTGAGTTCTTCTGGAATGAACCCTACTGCTGCTTAAACTCCAAGTCAGTCAGTGCCAGTGGGATTACACACTTGAGTGTGGGATCCCGCTCCCTGTGATTCACCCCAGAGAAGTGCAAGGACAGAGTCTAGTGCAGAGTCCAATTCATTATTAGTGGGCCCAACTCAGGCTCCTCCAGACTTGCACAAACTGCTAGATGGAGACTTTGGCTGGGATATTTAAAACTTCCAGTCTTCACAATTTGAAGAGACAAGGAAAAGTTTACAGCAAGCATGAATGACAGTCAGTAAGAACAGTCTCTGAAGACCTTCTTGGTTCCATGTTTCTGGTCCTAATCTTTCTCCCTTCCTCTAGTCTGTTGATGAGTGTGTTGTCTTTTCCTATAATTCTCCACAAAATCCATATGGCAATCACTGACAATGTAAGGGCAATTGCAAAGGGAATCAAATAATGAGTAATAATAAAGATAAAAAATCTTAGACTGCTGCTCCAGGTCCTCACTTCTAAAACCTTTCCTGAATCTCTTCTCCGTTGTTTTGCTGTCCATCTAAGACTGAGTTATCCAGCTGCAGGCTGAAAGGAGAAAGAACTGCAAGCAAAGACCTAGGCAGTATCTCCAGGGACATTTCTGCACATTGTAGGGGACAGCCAAGACATTTGGCTCTTTCATAGTGTTCCCATCTGTTTCAAGTTGTGGCTGGGATCCAGTTATTTCTGTGTTGTCCTCTTCACACTTCCAGTGAGCCACCATGTCTGGCTCTAGAGGTCTAGGAATCTATGAAGTATTAGCCCTTTTTTTCTTCATCCCAGGAAGTGTTATTCTGCTGTGCTGTGAGGCCTGTAAAATTCTCTGGGGGTGGAACATGCTATTTATGAAATATGCACTATTCCTAAATTAGATAATTGTCCCACTAGCTTGCAACTTTTGCTCATGACTCTGGTTTGGAAAAGGATCTCACTATTCCACTTGGTCTGTGTTTGTTGTGTCCGCCCACTGTCTCTTTATTTTACATTGATGCTAAAAAATCTTTGGGGTTGAGACCATTTTCGTGTCCTGCTTTTCCACAGCCCGATGGAAGGGGGTGAAGCTTGCTTTTGCAGACACATGGATACAAATCCTTAAAGCAGTATTTATTCCTTTATGAACTTTATTTACGGAAGAATGAATCCCCCTCATTATTTAGTTGCTAGATATTTTTCCCGTTATGCTCAGTGTTTGAGAATATTTCTATGGGTCTATTAGATCCCAGCTCCACTGCTTGTGTCCTCCCAAGTTCAGACACATTACTGAGTCAGATTTTTTCTGGTGTCATCTGAAGACAAAACAACTGAATTGACTTCAGGGAGTGATGCTATACATACAGCATGTAAATGGAAGCAGAGCTTGATTCCCCTCAATACCCACCTTGATGTGGCCAGAGTTCTCTGGCAAAAATCCCTCTTTTGCCCTAATCTTGCTTTTTCAGTGGCATTCTTCTAGAATTACCTTTGCCCTCTCAATGTTATTTTATGTGTACACAGGACTGTTTTTTCATTACTCTATACACTAGCAAACATTAGATAACATCGTCACATCTATTTTACTAGCAAAAGGCAACATTTTGGGAGCATCCCACACTAATAGTTTGGATAAGTGCGAGAGTTGCCCTGATGCTCCTACATTGATACAGTTTTCTGTTATGGAAAACATTTGACTATCATCACATTTCAGACTGAATAGATTTAAGACCATATTAGAGCAAAAGGATGAACAGATTCAGGATGGAGAGTGAAGCGTGATATTCCCTTGACTGCTTTTCCAGCTAACACTGGCCAGGCATTTCTAAACCAAAGCCACCATTATTCTTCAGTATACAGAAGTCTAAGGATGGAGCACAGTTTTTTCAAGTATTGTATCATGTCACAGAGCCCACTGTGTTCCTTGCCACTTTGATACAGTAGTTTATTGCCTTTAGAGTATAGTTTAAACAGACTTTAACATGACAGAAGTACAGTCAGTCACTAGAATGAATGTGTTCTTTCCTGTCCTTGCCTCCTTCATGCTGACACAAGCACTGCTGAAGCCTTCAGTAAATCAAGACTAGGACAGATCTCAGCTGAAAATTAATCTTTTTGGGTGAATTTGCTATGTTAAATTCCCTGTTCCAGGTCACTGTGCCGCTGTTCAAGAAGCAGTGCTAGCATAAGAGGGTGGTGGGAAGGTCTAACCAGTGCAAAGAACCAGGACAGCATGCATTTATATTGGACAGCAGCCTGAGTTAAAATGCTGCACCCAATTCCTGTATGAATTTCTCAAGATTCAGCTTCTACTAAGTTTTTGATATCTTTTTTTTTTTTTTCCTTCTTCTTAAAGAACCTTGTATAAACTACAGATCAAACTTCTTCCCTGTCACATGGAAGGGTAAGGTTTTCAGAATTCAGATTAGCCTTCTAGCACCTTTTCAATAAGTCAAGATGCTTTTTGAAGCATGGGACACAACCTGAAATTCCATGTAAAGCTGGACACTGGCTCCTGGAGGCACTATTTCAGTAATGACCTTGCTAATGCTGGAGGTGAAAAAGTTCTTTAGTCCCTTTCCCAAATCAAAACTCTCCTGCCCATGCATCCCACAACAATTTGCCACTGCAGCTACAGGGCAAAGCTGGGACCTCTAAGTCCTTTTCAATCTCACTGTTTTACATTTTTAAAGTAACACTTCATCATTTGTTCCTGGACACATGATTTAATGCATTTAGTTGCCTTAAAAGAGCTAGGTAAAGGAGTATAGAAATAACAAGTCTTTCTGATACATGTAGTGATCTTCCCATGGTTCCAGACAATTGCAGGTTGTTCATGCTAGCTGGGTTGTCATTGTATTTCCAAGGCAGGCGTCTCAACCAGGTGGGCTCCAACACCCATTTGAGGAACCTTCCTACATCATGGCTTAACGAAGGGCAACAGCTTCTCAGGTCATCCAGGCTAAACTAAAGAACTCTTCTACTGTAAATGGCATCCCTCTTCTACTGTAAATGGCAGATCTTAGTAGCATATTCTTTGGAGATCACATTAATACTGTCTGGAATACTGTCTTTCTGGGAACTTGTGAGATGTCACCAAAACACATTTGGATTGCAGTTTCGTATTCACAATTAAGTAGGTGCAGTGAGTCAGAGATGCAGCTGAGTTTATGAGTTAAATTAGTATTTGTCCTTACTGCCCAGACATCACAAGGAGGATGCACCTCTTGCATTTTTTATTCCTGGTTTAGCGTCTAATTTTAATTCCTTGATTTGTGTTGAACTGTTACAGCAGTCCTTATTCAACTTGAAATATCTGGCCTGCATAGCTCTGAGCCCTCATTCCCCAGTTACTCTCACCATAGAAGATTGACAGATAAAGCTGGTGACAAGTCACAAGGTGACTGATTTGTTTAAGTACTGCAACTGCTGCTGTCATGAACTTGGGCATAGCTTCAATCCTGGTAATATCTGTTTTCTCTTCAGCAAGAAATACTCAAGAATGAATTCCAGAAGAATCTCTGGATGCTGGCTTTTCTCTTACTAAGAGATCAATCAAGGAATATGTAATTAAAAAAAGTTTCACATTTTCTGGTATTGTTGGAATGCAGAAAAAGACTCAAATAACTTTCAAGACCTCATCTGCTCTGTCTTTGGCTGTCTTCATCATGTACCTAGAGGAAAGAATAAAAGGCAAAAGTAGACTTACTTCTTTTCTATAATGAAGGTGCTTTGTTCTTCTTTCCTCTTCTCCCACCAACCCAGCATGTTTAAAGGCTGAGTTCTGTTTCTAGCCACATTCTGTTTTTCCAAAGGCATCCATGTATTTTTGCCAACTCTTGTAATTTTTATGGCAAGTCTCACCATTTTTTTTAAGTCCCAGCTTCTAAGATAATTTGATAAGCAGAAAAGACCACCTTTACTAAAAACCAAATCAAGCAACCAAACCAGTGAACTACCAGAAGACAGCAAGCATCCTAATTTTTGCTGTAAAAGCCATTTACAAGGCAAATCTCATTACATGTTTACCTTATAATAATATTTGCAGTGTGCTAGCATCTCTGGCAGCTTGTCATAATAGCTGTGTAAAAAAACGCAAAATAGTTTTTGCTCCCTAAAAAGATTTCTGGGACTAAGTTGAGACAGTACATGCTTGGTTTATTTCATATTATATATAAAAATAATATTCAGTCTTCAAAAGATCACAATGAGCTTAAAAGGTGACCAAAGGTGAACAGGTAAAAAGTGCAAGACAGAGTTGTTTGAGACAAGACAATGAAAATACAAGGATTAGCTCTTCCTGCTTCACCTAGAAACTGAGAAAAAAGAAACAGAAATAGGCCTGAAGAAATCAAGGAGAAGCAGTCATCTATTAGATGCTGCCTTCTGAAGGATTCAGTGACTATCTTGACACTAGCTGTAAGACAATGAAGAAGAATCAGCACAAAGTGGAAAGTTACTTTTATTGTACATTTTTGCACTACATGTCTTGGTTGGTAGTCCTGCAAGTGGACAACTGAAAAGATAGACCATACAATATAAGAAAATAGAGGTTGAAGGACATTGCAGGTCATCTGCCCCTTGTTGTGTCTGAATGAAGGATTAATTCTTCTGAAATCATCCTTGGCAGGTGTTTGTCTAATGTATTATTTAAAATCTCAATGACAGAGATTCCCCTCTCTGTAAACAGCATTCTTCTGTGTTTATTGTCTTTAAAAATATTCCTCCTTTTCTGATTTAAATGTCTCTTGCTAAATCTTAAGCTAATTACTTTTTGTTCTCCCAACAACAGATATGAAGAACATTTTAGTCTTGTCTTTCTGAAACAAACTTGCCACAGGTGAAAGTAGGAGGGCTGTATTTTCACGAGCAAATCATGTTATTTCTTTTCATCTTGCCCCAGACACAATATTTTCAGGTTCCTGTTTTTCTCTTGGTCCCTCCACTCAGCCCACATCCAGATTTTTCCTGCATAGTCCACATGTGTCTTGAAAAGCTGTACTCCATGCTGGAGTCAGGACTGTAGCTGGAGTCTTTCTAGTGTTGAGCAGAGTAGGAGGATATTTGCCCTATGACCCACTTGTTTGACCATCTCAGAAATAACAGAGGTGTTCAACAGTATTAATTTATTTTCACTTTGTGGTCTACTAATGTCTCCAGACACTATTCTGAAGACTTATGTCTAAGCAGTCAGTCTAAAACATTTTCCTAGGTAGCTGTTGTATCGAAATTTCCTATGTATTACACGGCGTGTGATACTCAGTCTTCATCCACCTGGATGATGTCTCCCAAGGCCATTCTCCGAGTAGACTGTCTCCTCACAAAAGAGGCTTCATCCACTTCCCCTTGCTTTGCTCCTCGTTCCTTCTGCTTTTTGGCCATGTTTTCAATGAGTTTGCTTGCATCACTGAGGGTTTTTTGTGTTTGTTGACCTACAGATTTCTGCTTGCCTTCTCCCACACTTGGATCTGTGACCTTTAAGGGTTTGGTTTTTCCATGGTCTTCTTGCTGCTCTTTCATGTGCCTTACTCTGAATCGGTGCCGAGAAACATTCTGGTAAGGATCAGGGATGCTGTCAGAGCTGTTAGACTCTTCGTGCATGTTGGATACCTGGAGAGCGGGGATTAATGGTTTACGGAGTGTCTTGGGAGCCTCTTCAACACCTAGTTGTTTAGTCAACTTAGAAGTTGTCTCTGGAGGCAAAATAATTTGAATTTCTCCCAGGGGTTTACTGCTTTTAGGGGGGAGGGGATCATCTTTATTCTCCAGAGCAGCCTTCTCACTCAACTTTATCTTTTGAAGGTTTTCCAGCTCCCCCTGAGCCAGATTCTTTACCCTTTTCACATGGGGTTCATTGCTGATGGAGTTGATAACTGTCAGCTTCTGAGTAGCCATTTGGGCTTCTCTCTTAATGCTCATAATTTTTTGGAGCTGGGCTTCTTTCACCTCCACAGGAATCTCCAGAGGGGCCAACTTCACCGGCCTCTTCAGGGTGATGTTCTCTGTGCCACACACTTCATTTGCACGATGCAGGATGGGAGACAAAGCTCCCTCTTTTTTCACCTTTTCTGGCCACAATTTTTTGTCTCCCTGGGATAACCTCTTCTCTGAAATCCTTGGAGAAGGAGGTCGGAAACCAAGGTTCCTATGTTCAATTCCTGTCTTTCCTCCTGCCAAGATGAGAATGGGATTTTTCTCAGGCTGCAGGTTCACAATTGTGACTTCACTGACAGTGCAGTTATACTTGGGCTTTTCTTCAGCCATTGGGGCACCCTTAAAGAAAGCAAACAGATGGGGGAATCACTATCATATATTGCATTAATCATCACTGTTAGGTTTTTATATGATATTTGAGAGTTTGACAAGAATACAAGCTTGGTGCCCCTTAAAGTGTACTCCTCATAACCATAAATTCTAAGCACTGTGCTCCATATTTTGGCTTACTCCTGGCTAATCTAAAATAAAGGAATCTGAGGAATCAGGGCTTGTCTCCTCCCTGACTGTCACCGGTGCATCTCAGACAGCATTACCATTCTTTCTCCCACTCTGTCCCAAATATTGAGTGCCCTTTCTAAGCAGTGAGCAGCACCAGACTGTACACTGCAGTCACTAAATTAGAGGAAGATTAGGACCTCCACAACACATGGAAAATATCAGAGAATTTATGTTGGCTTGGGGAAGCTCCTAGTTGAGGTTCAGGTGTGGGCCCTTCCCTTTTCCTCTGATATTCTGAGTGATGGATGTTCCTGATGGGAGTGATCATCCAGCTCACTCCTGTGTGTATACTGACATGTGCTTTATAGGACAGTGTAAATATCTTAATTTTCTGCCAAAATTCTGCCTAATTTCACAAGGTACTTTTCCATAAAGGATTGACAATTAAATTAATGATGATTTTGCTTGTGTCAATACAAAATACCATCAAATGGGCTTAAACGATGTTCAGAGTACTGTGGATATCATTCAGTTTCAAAAGCAATACTTCTGAGGTGCTAAATAAAGGAACTGCTAAATGGCAGATGTGGTGAACCTGGAGTTCATTTCTTGCCCTTGTTCAGAGAAACTTTATGTCATGTTTGGGAAAAGTTCCTCATTTTCATCAATCATATGAGCATCTCTTGTAAACATGGTGGCGTGTTCGACTTTCTAATGCTGTGTAGTCAATGATGGGCTCATGGGTGTCATCAGGAGATGGGCTCTGTCGCTGCTTCTGACAAAACAAGTAAGTCCTCTTCCCTAAGGTTCCTTTTGCATTCCCACTCTGTTTCTTGTACAGACTATATGTTTTATGGGGCAGTCAAGAGCAATATTCTTGACTCTATCTTGGACTTCTAGACCTTATTATCATAAAGATATTTTATTAAATGGTAGTATTAACTTGTTTTCCTCTGACAAACAGAGAACATGAGCTATTTTACTTCACAGCTCCTCTCATCTCATTTAATCAAATCTGCATTTGTAATTCCTATTCACTGATATTGGTGGGAATTTTTTTAAGTACCTGAGCTTAGTGTCATTGTAAATTAAAATTATACTCCTCTTGCCCTTTCTGTGTCTTGCTGTGTTCCAGGAAAACAGTTAATGTTGCCTACAGCTCTGTAGATGCAAAGTGAAATAAAATAAACATAAATAAACCCTTGTCCTAAAATGCAGGTATGTAAAGCAATGAGACAGAATGAAAGCTCCAATGTAAAGTGAGGTATGGGAATGGAAAGAAAGAAAAGCTAAACAATATGGTACCTACAAATTATCATTTTTTAAAAGATCTTGGTTGAAAAGTTTTTTAGCTACCTTTAAAAAGTGAGTACCCAACTAAAACCCAGCCAGCTATCCAAGCCTAGAAAATAACCTGCCTAGACAAGGCCTCTTTCTAGTTATGGCCATTCTTTGTTTCCAGTTTCAGACAAGAGTTATTAGGTGATTAGATCATTATCTGCTGTGTTCATCTGAGGAAAATTCAGCCAAGTTAAGAAGGTTTGGAGAGATTTTACACACCACCTAAATCCGATTGTAGCCCTAATGTTAATACACTTAAAACCCATCCAAGGCTAATGTGCAAGATAAGTTGCATCCTGTTACCCTGCACACATTACTCAGTACCTTCTCAAAATGTCCATCTGCTATGTATATGCTCCTACTTAAAATTTAATTAAGTAATTGGCCCAATCTTGTGTAGGTAATTGCTCTGTGCCCAAAATTCCCTTTGCAGTCAATGATAGACTTATACAAAGAATGACTGCTTCAGGCTCTCAGGATCAAAGTATTATGATAGTGGTATTATCAAAGGGACCACCAATCTTTATTTAGAAACTACAACAGTCATGTAATTTAAATACTTTCTTTCCCAGTCTCAGCTTGCTGATCCTTCTGATATAAACTGCACAGTAGTGGAAGGGCAGAGACAGAAGGGTCATGGTACATTATTACTATTTTACTAAATTTATCGCATGCACTGTAGCCCGGTGGTAAATTAGCATGGAGTGGCCTCAGATCTAGGAAACTTGGTGTCCCCCCTAAACAGGAAGCTGATGACCCTCTACTTAAGCTATCTTAGTACCCAGACTGGATGGTCCTCAGAGAGAGGTGCTTCTGCTATTTTTACTTCATTTTGATTTCAGGAGTCTGCTCATTGAAGGGCCATAAACATTTTGGTTTTAGGCAGATTTGCAAAACAGTCTTAGGGAAATCTAATGCCATTTTGAAACTTTGTTCACTAGTTTGACTACTAGGTCAAGAGATGGGCTTGAGCTGAGGTTCCTTTCCAGTGTCGGTCCTCAGCCTCTCTTGATCCACAGCTGATGAAACCAGACAGATTTAAAGCAGCCTCAGGAACCCTGAGGTTTTCTGTTGGTATGTACCTGGCAGAAATGGGGACCCAAAAGGGGCTAAGCACAGAGGATGCACTTAGATATCCTGACAACCAGCTGGACTTGAGCCAGAAAGTCAATCTGTCAGCAGGATAAAGCAGCAGGTTGTTGTGCTATCACAAAGCTCCGCAGGGCTTGAGATCCAAACCATTTTACGCAAGTCATTTCCCTGTATGGCTCAAAAATAATTCCCCATTTCAGTCCTATTGTGAACATAACCACCAGCAAGCAATACTGAAATTAAAGTATACGTGATTATAGATACATCATGCTTGAAGAGAATCCTTTAAAAATCTCTGCTTCCTTTAAAAATCCCTGTTTTCTTAGTCACACTTGTGAAGTTTCCTCTCTTTGCTCAATGAAACCAAGTTTAGAGTACATTACATAAGAAAATAAAACAAAGCAAAGCAAAACGAAACAAAAAAACCCTCTAAATCCCAAGCTCTTCCTACACAAGGAAAAGCTTTAATCTCATTGCTACAGGATAATCTATAGTGATAAGCAGATGTTACACAACTCAGAGGCTTTTCCTTCCTATTCTCACGTGTATCAACTGATTGCTGCAATTCAAAGGGGAGGACAGAAATACCTAAGAAAGGAAGTTCACAGATCAGATCCTCTAGTTTATCTGATTGAAAGCTTGTCCCCAGAGTGGAGTTTTTTGTGTTCAATTTCAGAATAAACACCAAGCCTTCAGTGTACCTTAATTCTCCATGTGATGCCTAAAGCTCTACTACTGAAAAGTCCTCTGTCAGGTGGAGATCCATTACACATGCTGTCATTCAACAGGGGAGAGAAGAAATTCTGTTTAAACATCTAGGGATGAATGGCTTTACTTCCACTTCAGATTCTGCATATACAGTAAATAGTTCAGGTCATTGTGAATGAACAATGCAACAAACAGAGCCAGCATCCGAATAACTCCCAGAAAAGTCCTAAATATCCAGTCTCGCAGTACTCTGTCTGCTTTTGTCAGCTGGCATAAAGATCACCCCTGAAACTTCAGGAACTTACATCATCATTTGCTGTACCAGAAAATTTTAACAAAACAATATTATCTGTGAGTCAGTGGGTCCTAGGAGGTCACATGGTCCATTGGGTTGATGAAGCTAAAACATAGCAGTGTCTGAAATCAGCAATACTGAAGATAGTGCTAACATCACACTGTCTTTAATCCCAAAACAACCAGGTAGAAAGGTAGACTGAGTGGGGGGACTTCACACAAGGCCCTGCTGAGTCTTCTCAGTGCAGGATCCAGAGATCATGTGTCATTCTGCCACAACTTGACTTGGATAGATTGGATCAGTGGGCCAACGTTAACGGGATGAGCTTCAACAAGGAGAAGTGCCAGGTCCTGCACTTGGACCACAACAACCCCATGCATCGCTACAGGCTTGGGGAGGTGTGGCTGGAGAGCTGTCTGGAAGAAAAGGAACTGGGGGTTCTAATTGACAAGCAGCTGAACATGAGCCAGCAGTGTGCCCAGGTGGCCAAGAAAGCCAACGGCATCCTGGCTTGTATTAGGAATAGTGTGACCAGCAGAAGTAGGGAGGTGATAGTCCCCCTGTGCTCTGCACTGGTGAGGCCACACCTGCAGTATTGTGTCCAGTTTTGGGCACCTCAGTATGAGAGAGATCTTGAGGTGCTGGAGCGAGTGCAGAGGAGGGCAATGAAGCTGGTGAAGGGCCTGGAGAATAAATCCTGTGAGGAGAGATTGAGGGAGCTGGGTCTGTTCAGTTTGAGGAGGAGAAGGCTGATGGGAGACCTCATCACTCTCTACAACTACCTGAAAGGACATTGTAGAGAGGTTGGTGCTGGTCTCTTCTCAGAGGTAATTAGTGACAGAACAAGAGGGAATGGCTTTAAACTGCAACAGGGGAGGTTCAGACTGGACATTAGGAAAAAAATTTTTCACAGAAAGTGTGGTCAGACAGTGGAATAGGCTGCCCAGGGAGGGGGTGGAGTCACCATCCCTGGATGTGTTTAAGGGTCGTTTAGATGAGATGCTGGGGAATATGGTGTAGGGGAGAGCTTTGTAGAGTAGGGCTGATGGTTGGACTCGATGATCCCAAGGGTCTTTTCGACCCTGAATGATTCTATGATTCTATGAACTGTCTTTCCATTGCACTACTCAGTATCTTAAAAGAACAACGATAACAAGAAGAGTTTCAAAACAGAACAAAGGAAAGACAGCCGAGTGATCTGAACACCAGCCCAGTATCAGGGAACCCACTTCAAATCCCCTTTCTACCACAAGCTGCACGTGTGATGGCAGGGAAGATGTTTTCTCCCTCTGTGACTGTTTTCCACCTGTAAACTTGTACTGATTCCCTCTCCTGACCCACAGGAGCATTTTGGATGTAAGTATACTAGAGAGTATAAGTTAGTTAGCAACAGGTAAAATGGAGTTATGTTAGTTCCCAAGATAGGTTTATTTCCAGATAACTTAATTTTCAGAAAACAAGTACTTTACAGAAGGTGGTACCTGTTGAATAATCAAAGCATGAAAAAATCTATAATCACTTGAAAATTAAGTCAAGTAATGCTGAGCATGTATGCTACATTTTTCTCAATGCTGCTCTGCCAATTTCTTTTCATTTTGTAGGATTTTACAGATCCTTAGCACAAGTTTTGCTTCATAGAGGACTTGTTTTTACATTATGGGGTTTATTTTGTAGGTGAGAGAAGGTTTTAGACATCACTTAGTATTTGCAATCATTGGCATAAAGGAATGTTTTGTGAAGATATATTTAACATTTATTCATAAACTTTGGGGGATCTTAAGAGGAATTACACCATTTCATACCATTTGGCATTCTCTCACTCCTAATTACTTTAATAGCTCCTCCCTGAATACACAAGGAGACCAGTCTGAGTTCTAGGAAACCTGCATCAGACCTGCCCTTGCAGGTACACCCAGTCTGCAAATCATGGAATCTGTAGACTTCTTGCATAACTGCCAAGCTTTACTGAACAGCCTAAGTCTTGGGAAGCTTCTTGCAGGGATTTGCGATATTTCAGGAAAGAAGGGGAGGTACAGAACTCCAGTCCTGGCCTTCTTATTGGCACTCTGTGATGATAAGTCATGTAAGCTAACTTTTCCAACTTCCACATCTAAATAGGGACATCGTTCCTTATTTAGACCAAGACAAAGATTTGTAAAAAATGAGCAACTAATATTAGACTTCTAAATCCAGATTTAAGATATAAATAAATGACCTGTTTTTCAACAGTAGTACTGGCTTTGCACTTCTTAAATTCAGCCAACTTATTTAAAGATCAAAATCATAATTCAGGATTCTAGCTTCAGCTTCAGAAATCTTAACTTCAACTGTCAGAATAAGGAGATTGATTTCCCAAAGTCCTGAGCACCTGCAAATCCCAGCCACTTCAACAAGACTGTATGGGAAGTAAAGGTCTGCATCTGCAGTTGGACCCATGCTGACCAGGGTGTGTATGTGTGTGTGACATTGCAGCACTAGCTTAAATCTTCTCACTGCTGTGAGTGGAGTGAAGCAGAAATGAAAAATGTAATATCCCCTGCTAACTACCAGCTCCTGCTTACGTTACATGCCCACAAAGATAGCAGCATGAGCAGAACTTGCAGAGACAAAGAGACTGAGCTCTTCCCTTGCCAGCTTTTCTTAATTTAGAGCTTGGCACTGTAAAATCCAGAGAGATGGAGCTATCTGCTACAGTGGAAGCTCACATCTAGGAATTAATTTGGTGCCCTGCACTATCCCACTGATAACAGAGGCCAGCACCTTGGAGGCAGTGAGAGCAGCTCTGCAATCATTCAGTCTGCCTGTTCTCTGGATGCCACTCATTCATTGCACTCAGAAATACCCAGGGAGACAAGCACCTTTTCTCAGCTCTCCCCTGCAATATTTCATTCAGAACGGAAGAATGAGCATCCCTATCTTCTGAAAAGGAGGTGTCAGCAGTGCCATTATCTTTTTTTAAAACATATAGACTAGGAAATTCACTTCTTAGAGACCCTCAAGCCTCCATATCCCACCTCTCCACAGCTTTGTGGGGTCATTACTCCTGCCAGAATTGTTCCTTTTTGTTTTGTTGGACCAATTAGGCCAGAAGTGAAAAACTGTAATGACTACAGAGGCTGGTAGTAAGGGCACCTTTGGAGGTGCCCTTTGACAAGGACAATTGAATATAAAGAGGTCTCAGTACTAAAATCTTCCTGAATGACCAGCTACAAGGCTAAAAGTTCCTCTCTCGCTTTCTTACCCCTTGGTACAATGTGCTTTCATCTCCACAGCTCCAACAGCAGTGGCTGAGGTTGTTTCTAGCCCAGGCTTGCCTCATGTTTTAGTTAGGGCATGCTCCCAATGGGTGGCTTCAGGTTCAGACCAGAAGGTGCCCCATAGTAAGAAAGGCTTTGGGAAGGCATTTGTGAGGTCTTTGAAGGCTGTGCACCATGGAGAGGAGTCAGCTCTGCTCTCTTCAGCTGTTCGAGTCCAGTCTGTGCTGGATGTCTAGGGCACCCTCAGTAGGAATGGAGACCAACCAGTTCATGCTCTCTAAAAATAGGTACTTCAGACAGTACCTGAGATAGTGAGGTGACTTGTCTTCCAGGAGATCCCATCCCATTTCAGTGACTTTGTGGCTGCAGTGGCTAAAGGAGGGAAGCTCAGAGGGAGCCAGCTGCGGACTGGAGCCTGCAAAGGACATTCCATCTCTTTAATGGCTGGGATGAATCCTGAATGTTTGTTCTACCCTTTGTGATAATTTCCTTACCCACATTCTATTGCTCCTACTCACTTCATACTGTCACTCCACGAATACATTTTTCAAATGTTCCTGTTAGGCTGTAGGCAGCGTGTAGTGTTATACTAGTATTGATGTTAAAGCAGAATTACCTGCTAGTCCTGTTAATCCACTGATGCTTTGACAGCAGGGGTATTACAAATAGAGCTTCGTTGAAAAAAGTGATTAAACATGACCTGAAAGTCCACAGCTTTCCAATTCCCTGAAAACTTACCATTTCCTTGTTGAATGCTGTAGTGTTTAAGGCCAGAAAAGAGTCAGCGACAGCCCATCCTCTGATCCACTAATGACAAGCATATTGAAAGATTTTGATGTCACTTCTTTTATCCTCAAGCCTATTATCTGACTCTTCTCCCTTTCGCTCTTCAAACAGAGGCTGCTTTATGGAGCAGTGCAGTAGGCAGGCAGGGGATGTAGGAACTGTTACTACTTTTTCTACGGACTTGCTCCACAGCCATAGACAAGTCACTGAACATCTCTATGCCTTCAGTCAAGGCATGCCCTTTAGATATTTTATAAGACTTGGGAGTCTGTTAAATCTGCTGCCACTGCTCAAGAAAATCACTATAACCTCTTCCAACCTAAATTTACCTCTAGCTTCAGCAGGACACTGTTCAGTTTATTCCATTCCACTCAATGGTCCTAAAGTTGTGCAGTGTTATTCAGCCTCTGTGCTCTGCTCTGGAAAGGGCTACATTTCAATGACATGTGGATCCCTGCACCATTTGGAGACCACTGTAGGACCTTCCAGATGGTAGGCAGAATACATTAATCTATGTCATGAAAATTTAATTCACATGAAGGTAATAAATTGTTTATATATAAAATAGGCAGGACTAATACATTAGCATTCAGGGATGAATCGCACCAGGATACAGGCACACAGAGCTCACAGTGAACTCAGCTTTTTGGCTTTTGTAACAAGAATCAATTGAACAGAATTATTAAGTGCAGATAATCTGTATTTGGATAGAATATGCCAACACACTAGCTACTGCACTGTTAAAACAACCCGCCCCTCTCCATAGTAAATTTACCTCAATCGTAAGAAACCAGACATGATTTAAGAGAGAAAAAAACATAATAATAGAGAGAGCTTGTAACAGCATGGGCTTGCTGCTACATTTGCATTGACGTCAGAGCAAACAAGATTAAATGAAGGCAAGCACAGCTACAGAAATGTGACCTTAAACACAGCCCCAGAGTTGCAGATATTGCCAAAATCTTAGCTGTAACTCCACCTGGTTTGCTGACATAGCCCCAGAGATAATGTCTTCAAGAAGCAGCCGACAATCCCTGTGGCAGCTGGCACAGTGAGAGCTTTGCTCACTTTTGAGAGAAGGGCATATTGCCAGAGAGAGGAATCAGGATGGGGCAGAAAGGATCCCACTGGCACAGTCCTCCGCAAGACACCATTGAAGCTGGCAGAATTTGCAGCAGTATCTTCGCTGCTATAAGCTCTGCTGGGACTGCTTTGGCCTCTGCCTAGTCCAGGATTAGGGAAAAGACGAAAAAAGACTTGATCTCATTTTCCCAGTCACTCACTCTCCTTCCCTTTGCCCGGTGTAACCTTGACACTTTTGAGATCTAGTCTTGGAAAGCCCAAGCCACATAGAGAACCAGGCCACTGGGAACAATTGTTAATGGCACCTTCAAAAAGCTAAGAACAATTGCAGCTAAAAATCCGTTACCATAGGAGCAAAGCCCATTCAAGTCTACCCATTCAAATAAAGCATGATTACATGGTGACATTGCCAAAATCTGTACCACTGTTCTCTGAATAAAAAATGGAAAAAATATCCACAACCAAGAAAAAAATTCTCTGGCAAGAGAACATCCCTTCAAAAAAACTAAGCAGATAGATCCCAGTCTTCCCAGACGCAGTGACTTTGAACAAACATGTTTCCTTTGACTTAAAGGATGAGATTAGCTGCTCTGCATCATTGAAACCTCTCAAAAACAGACTGAATTGAGGTATAAATGATTTAATGACTCCAGTGGGTCTCACTGCTCTCATCATTATTTCCCTTTACACTTGCTATAAAACAGATTCCACTTTGGATCTAGGGGTTAAAGCACCTTTCTAAAGATTCAAATGGAATCAGCCAGAATAGCAATTTCAGACTAATTCCCCTATTTGGAGAAGATAATCCAAATGCAAAGATACCTCCTCCTTCATGTCTTTGTATAGAGGAGTTCTGGAATGGTTAAAGCATACTGGGAGAGCATTGGCAGACAAGTAACACTGTAATACCTTCTCCAATCAATTTGTCCCAGCTGAAGAAAACTGAGGATAGCTTATTTGTGAACTTCTGAGAATTAACTTCTTATCTCATTTCCTCCTTGTGGCATCTCTGTCTAGCTACAGCCAGCTGGGCAATTTTGTGTTTCCTGCAGCTTAGAGTCCATAATATAGCCAGGTAGGTTCCCTGTGGGGGGCGGAAGAGATGTAATAATAAAACTTAACCAGATAACTGCATTACACTCAGGACTCCAACCAGATGCTCCTGTTACTCTCACAGTACCAGGCCAAGCAGTGTGCTATTAGGAGCTAAAAACCCTTTCAAAATTTTGTCCCTGTGTCATATAGAGTTCATGGGGGCTTACTGCCTTTGTCTTGTTTCAGGCTCAACATTCAGCCAATATTTTTGGGAAGAGCAGGAGCTTTTGAGAGCCTCTTGGATCAGGCTTCAAGATCTTGTATTACTTTCTGATCCCAGCATGAAGAAAAGTGGGGGGGGTTTGGGTTTGTTTTGGGCATTTCTTTACCCATACAGCTTTATGGCTGCAAATACCACTGAAGAGATATTAGGCTTTGATGGTGGTGAGTCTGAAAAAAAGCAACACATCTCTAATCAACCTCCACCAAAGCAATTTTCTCCCATCCTTAGGAACCCAGGGAGCTAAGCTGTATTATGCTACCTAGTTTATTACTAAAAGGTCATTGAAGACTTGATGGATCCTTCACTGCATTTCTTCTGTCCTCTCTTTGACATGTAGGATACAAGTGCTGTTGTTACATTAATTGCAATGGGTCCTGTTTTGAAATCTTAGAATAATTATCTCATGCAGAACTTGCTGTTCCTGGCCACATGGATCACTGGTGGTATTGTGGAGACACTTAATGTACCACTGAATGTCCATAGAGCAGCAGTCTTAATTTTTTCTGAACCTTGAAGTATGAGATCTTAACACCTGTGACTTGTGCTTTTGAGAATTTTCTAGTCCATCAGTCCAGAGTCACTTTTTTGATTTACTTAATCTGGAAATGTAAATAAACCCTTTGCTTCACTCTGACTCTGTGCTCAACTCTTGGACAAAAGACAACCAATTTTAAAACAGACAAAAGGTGATTGCAACTACAGCACTGACTCCATCCTTTGTCTCCTGACTTGCAAGGAACCATGTACAGTTATTGGAATAAGGAGCACCTATTCTACGAAGCTTGGGAGCATCTGAATTTTTGTGTATTAGTGTAATACCAGTGATTCTGCCAATGAAAAATACACCCTTAGTTGCAGATGCCCTCATTAGTCCAAGGGTGCACGTGGGAGGGGGATCCATTAATTTCATTGTGGACTTTCTGAATTCAGTCCTGCCAGCTCCCTAGGAATTTTGATAACTTTACTCACCTCCCTCAATTTTATTTATTTTTCCCTTACTTATTACCATTGCTTTGCACTCAGGAGTTAGGAAGGAAAGGAAAATACCTTTTCTCCTGAGACTTAAACACATTTCACTGCAAAGAACAAATAAAGCCTGGAAAAATGCCTCCAGATCCTAGAAGGCCTTGATCCTGCACCTTTTACAATCAGTGATGATACTGCCCTTGATTTCAACAGAGGCAGAATCAAGATGGGGGCTTTTTGAAATTCACCAGGACAATTTTACAAATTGCATGTAGTCTTCACCCAATTTTATGTGTGGCTAAAGAACAATGAAGCCTCCCACCCATATCCCTCTTGGGCATTATATATGTCCCTCAGCTGAAGATCCAGTGAAAACACCTACATATGTGGGCCACTACATACATGCAAACAGTCCCATCAAGCTTCTTTACAAGTGAAGAAGGGTGAAGAAGAAACCTCCCTCTTTTCTAAATTCCATGCAAGGCCTCAAATTCAAATGCCAGTAGAGTCTTGCCCCCTCCTGGTCTTCTTTCCTCGTTAAGTAGAATTGTGCACTCGTTAGTTTCAGTAGGATGAGCCTCTTGGCTGTGTTAAAAGTATCTCTATCTATACCAATAGTTTTCTGTGCAGCATAAAGAAGCCACCAATAACACCTCTATCTCCCAAAGACTCCAGACTATCCAGATTCTTGCTCTTAACTTAGCACCTTAGCTTGCTCTTAGCTCTTGGCCTTTCTGTCCATCTCCTCAGAACTGTGGCTTCCCTTGCTCTGTCTCACCACAACTTCTGTTCTTGGTCCCTGAAATTCACTTGTGAAGGAGGCAATTTCTCCCTATAAGACTTGGAATGATTTTTAGGTTTGTTTTCTCTGATGAGAGGTACAGTGGGCCACCTTAGCCATCAGGTTGGTGTGTCTTGACACACACACGCATGTTCTGTGTGCCTATATTACTTATTCCAATTCAGCAGCCTCCTGTCTTATCTTGTCAGAGTGCTTCGAAAGGCAAATCCTATCAGAACATAATAGGAAGGGAAGTTAAAGCTATTAGTATATAGCACTTTCTTAACAGGTCAGAGGACAGAAGGGGAGCTCTCTAATCATCTTCAGATACATTTTCTTTTCTTTCTCATAGTCTTGAATAATAACTAAATATCAGCTCCTCCAGATGACTTTAGATGCTATTAACATATCCAATAAGTAACCCAGAAAGGTAATTCAAAGGGCAAATACATGTGAACAGGCATTGAAGGCATTGACTGTGAGGAGCAGTGGCCACTTGTTCCCCATCTCTAGGAACATGTTTAGGGGAAGAGGTCCACACTCAATGAAGTTATGTGCTGGCTGTCCTTCCTGACAATTTTGTTTCTGGTGGAAAAAAATAGAGGCATGGAGAATCCTAGAGTGAGTCAGGGAGGCACATTATACCTATAAAAAGGAGGCTTCACTGAAACAAGATCTTTTTCCTAAAGTTATCCTCTGATCAGGTAGCAGAAAGGAGAGTCCTACTCACTCTCTTCTCCATGGCCCTTCACTGTGTCCCTGGTTGGGTTCCTCACCTGAGAAGCTGTATGTCATAGTGAGAATTTTTTCCACAGCTGCTGTCATTAATTACCTTAATAATCTGTCTCCTTAAAGAGTCTACTTCAGGTCTGAACTATTACTCATTCTCCTGCCCAACCCACCATACTGTCTACACACCTCACTTGGCAGCTGGATGGTATGTTCATTCCTGCTTTGATTACGTAGTTGGTCCATGTGTGTCTTATTACCCTCAGTAAAGGTCCTGCTCAGAGTTGTTTTTAAGCATCTCCTTCCCAGGAAGGGTTGGAGCAAGGGTGAAGGGATTAAAGGGAATCAGAGAAGGTCATTAGCATCATTCAGGATAATCTTTAGCCATTTCAGAGCAATGAACAACACCTTGTGTACTGGAGATGTGTATAAACTATATACTAAACACACAGGGATTTTAGTTCCTCTTGCCATATCAGACCAAAATTGGGCTTAAGCCACACATACTTACTTGTTTTAAATAATGACAGATCAAACCCTCCTGATACCCTGCAGGACATTTGGTCAAGAACCTCATGGCAGATGACAAAAAAATGGAGGGAATAAGCAGAGACCTCAGCTCCTAATCTCCAAGTGTTCAGAGTCAGGAACAAAAGGAAACTTAACCTCTCTTGGTGTAGTCCCCATATTGAAAGGGGACTAAATAAATATCTCCATGGTCCTAAGGCTAACATCAAATCATCATCTCATAAAAATAAGGTGCTGATTGGAAAGTGTGTGGGTGGATGGGTGTGGGGGAAAGTGGTTCTTGTCTAATGGTCTCTTACTTCTGTCAGATTGTCTGGAAACATTCCAAAAACATTGTCATCATTGTTATGCTGTGATAGCAGCAACACAGTTGGTCTTACGCAGTATGACTGTGACACAGCCAGTCTATTCTGGACTCGTCTGAGAATTCACATGGGACCACGCATCTGCAAAGCCACTGAGCACCCCATATCACAGATGTGCAGGTTTCGTTTCACAGCATGGTCCTGAAGAGTTTCTTTATCCTCATGAGCTATGGAAGGTTTGTGTAGTTCAGGTAGAGAACGTGCCCTCTGCCCTGTGCAACACAGAGATTCACATTCAGAATTGTACCTCACGCTTCTCACAGTTTTTATGTGCCCTTTCAGTTTTATAGCACTGAAGTGCTGGGAAAGCAGCATGACTAGCACTGCTGAAACCAGAATAAAAATGACAGCTCTTTTCCCATTTCTCCAACAGGCATCTGAAGTGCTTTCTTTCTTTGGAAAACTACCAAGTAGGACCCCAAACTTACAAATTTCCTGTGTCTAATACCCTTCTTGTAGGATTTTCTCCCCTAGCTGCCTTTTCATATTGCAGAAATAAGACCAGCATTCTCATTTGCTTCCCATTAATTTCCTCATTCAAGTCTTGGTTCTTGGAGATCATCTTAAGGAAATTAGGCAAATCAGGCTTAAAATTCTCCTGAAAGCTTTCCCCAGTAGTGAAAAGCTGATGGTGGTTGTTATTAGTAGCTTGGCTTTAGAGTTACTTGTGTGACTGGATAAGCTAGTCTATTTTAGTAGTAGCAATTTTCTAATCTATCAGAAGACACTGAGGATTTCAACAGAGAAGACAATACATCATCAAAAGCTATAAACATGCTTTACTTATCAAAAAATCCTAAGAAATGTATTGAGAAAAGATACAGAAATGTTGTACTTCTATCATTTTTTAAAAATACGTAGAGTTTAGTAGAGGTCTCCTGGGTTTTGCACCCATCCTAGAGGACTGAATAGGAAGACTAGACATTGTTGGGAATGCAATGAAGTTGGGGGGAAGTACTTCCCCTTCATTCAAAGCTATAGGCTTCTTCCTCTAAAGCTTACACCAAATGGTGCTTCAGAAAAAGATGCCAAAGACTGAACAACCATACTGCATAATGGGAGATGGTCCCTGCAGGTGAAGAAATTTGTAGAGCCTAGACATTCAGTTTCCAGCTGTGTGAAATTGTCACCCTGCTAGTAATAACTAGAAGAATTGAGATTGCAAGCTCATCTGGCATCTTTTGCCAGCATTAGTTTCAATTTTTACATGCTCCAAAGATCACTGGTTCCTGTTCACAACCCCTGTTAAATATCCTGAAATATATCTCTTCTAGAAAATAGTTCTGTTTTAGCCATTCTTTTAAATAGATGCTTCCACAAGGAGGGATTTTCAGCCAGTTTTTGCTATACAGCTCATTGTTTCTAATGTCTCCGTTGCCATTACTATGGCAATCAAGTGCCTGTGCAATGCCCCAACTAGAAAATATCTTTTTTATTTGATTAGCTCCCAAGTTCAGTCTTATTACTTATTAATAACTTCATTCCATGGTCTGCATTGATCCCTCATATCAGCACTGGCTCCTGCTCTGTTCTCAGCTTTCTCAGAGTAAAAGTAAAATTTTCCAACCACTTCTCTAAGCAAGACTCCTGTACAATCAATAAGAAGACCATCACTTCCACACTTACCAGCCGGCCTGGCAGTTCTTGCTTTGCTCGTTGTTTTATCATTCCCAAGAAGCCTCTCCTCCTTCTGATGAGATCTATTTACTCTGTGGTATTCAAGCTGCTATGGCAGGGTATGCAGAGACCAGGTGCCTTGCTTGCTCAGGAGGACTGAAAGGCTTAGAAATCTTTCATAGAGATAAGAAGTGGGAGATTAGGGTCAGCCTTGACAGGCTTGAGATGTGGGTCTGTGCGAACCTATGAAGTTCAACAAGGGCGAGGGCAAGGTCCTGGACACGGGTCAAGGCAATCCCAAGCACAAATACAGGCTGGGTGATGAGTGGATTGAGAGCAGCCCTGCAGAGAAGGACTTGGGGGTATTAATGGATTGAAATCTGACTATGAGCCATCAATGTGCACTCACAGCCCAGAAAGCCAAACGTCTCCTGGGCTGCATCAAGAGCAGTGTGGCCAGCAGGTCGAGGGAGGTGATTCCCCCCACTCTATTCTGCTCTTGTGAGACCCCACCTGGAGTACTGCACCCAGCTTTGGGGTCCCCACCATAAGAAAGACATAGACGTGCTTGAACACATCCAGACGAGGCCATGAAGATGGTCAGGGGGCTGGAGCACCTCCCCTGTGAGGACAGGCTGAAAGAGTTGGGGGTGTTCAGCTGGAGAAGAGAAGGCTCCGGGGAGACCTTATAGCAGCCTTCCAGTAATTAAAGGGGGCTACAGGAAAAATGGGGAGGGAGTCTTTATCAGGATGAGGGGTAATGGTTTTAAACTGAAAGACAGTAGATTTAGATTAGATGTAAGGAAGAAATTCTTTACTGTGAGGGTGGTGAGACACTGGCACAGGTTGCCCAGAGAAGCTGTGGCTGCCCCCTCCCTGGCAGTGTTCAAGGCCAGGTTGGACGGGGCTTTGAGCAACCTGGTCTAGTGGAAGGTGTCCCTGCCCATGGCAGGGGGGGTTGGGACTAGATGATCTTTAAGGTCCTTTCCAACCCAAATCATTCCATGATTGTATGATTGCTGCAGTCACTTAGGGACTGAACAGATTCTGTATGCCAAAAAAAGCAAATCTGAATGTGTCATATTCTTCTTGCTTCTTTAAAGAGAGTATTCTTACGTTAAGCACACATCTTTAAAGAATCCCCTCCTCCAGCTCTCTTTCACCCATCATGCACCTTTTAATCCTTTCATTTTTCTTCCTTCTATTCTGTGCCCTGCTTGTCCTTTACCTTGTCTTTGCTCTCTTTTCCCAGGGGAATGTGGTCCCAAAATCCTCAAATCATGCCTGCCCTGCAATTAAAGTGTTGATTCCTAAAATAATGCCTCCGCATTTGTGTTTCAGCATCTAAGTAGAAATTGTCTGATTTTCAGCAGAATCAGTGATGCAGTTTCTGGGTATATTTGGGTTTTGAAAGCCCAGTCATTTATCTTATAACCAAATTCCAGTACATGATGGAGTGCATAAGTCCAAGAAAGTCTGGTAGCCTACAGTGAGGTGTGTGGAGAGAGAGGTGTTTCAAGCCATGTCAAGCCTTTGGTGTTACCTACTCAGATACACTGACTATGTACATTCATTGCACAGAGCAGAAGAACCTTTATAAGGTCATGCTGAAAATGCAGCAAGTTTTAGTCCAGTCTTATCAGAGATTTTAACAGTTCTAATCCTGGTCCATTGACAGCACTTGCAGCTATGTGCCAAAAGGGAACAAGGCAAAGTGACTGAGCAATGAAAGCCAAGAGATAACCTACCAGATCTGGGAGATAATGACAATGCAGGTATGGGCTAAATTAGTTAACAGAGATGTAGCAGGGAGAGTGGACTCTGTGACCAGCCATCGAACAACAGCAGGGTTGGGTACCCTGGAGGTGAGGAGTGAAAGGCAGGGAGAAGAGAACAGATTTATACCACGTCTCCATTGTGACACCAAAACTGCTGTGTCCAGCTAAGGATAGCAACCTCCTAATATTTGGCTTACTCCAGCGGCATCCTAAGAGATACGTGACCCTGCCAGCAGCCCTCCTGGAAGCACCAGTTGAAGGCATGGCATGTGAATCCCCATCGTTACCTGATAGCACCACTGTAGCAAGATGAGCATCTGAGTTTAGGCTTGCTCCTTCCAACAAGTTCTTTAACCAGCAACAGTTTGCTGTATTGTTTGGCTGTGTTTATTTGGTGCTGCTTGACTACCCTGCAGTGTCACTTATACCCAGCTCTTCTGCATTGTCCTCTTCCTGTGCCCTGCCACCTCCAGGTTTTGCTTTCCCATAATATAGTCCTATGGTGTGGTCATCAGAATTACATGGATCTTCTGACAGTGCACAGATGCTTTGGTCTGTGCTCCCTCATACCCATAAGTCTTTTTAAAAGAAAAGCCTGATTTCCAGACTTTTTAATTTTTTCCACTGATTCTTGTTTGGAGAAGACGCAGATGTTTCCCATTTGGCCAATGCCTCCCTATATCCACTGACAGATGCTTGACAATGTCAGTGCTTATTTGCAGCCTCTCATCAGATATACTGATGAATGTCATGTTTGCAGCAGTGTTGTTTCTGATGTTTTTCTAAGCCATTCTATTGTGGCAAGCAGACCTATTCACAATTTCTGTCAGCCAGTGGCTGTGCTGTAGCCATTGAGTGGTTCCTGAGCCTATTTATTTTTCATTTCTGTCTTGAACATCTAGGGGAGTTGGGCTTTTATCAGGACCAACAGAAATAGATCAGTTCAGTTCCAGGCATCCAGCAAGGAAACATGAGAACTTTAGAAATATTCTGGAATTTAATCAGGCTAAATCTATACAAATACATTAAATATGCTTGGGTACATTCTTTCATACTGAAGCCAGCATGCTTGATACACTCTATGACTGTGATAATAGAGTGTACTAGCCTGTAAAAGAGGGCGACTGCATTCAAACTGCCTCCTTTGCATGGTCCCTGGCAGGTCCTAAGTGCCTACCTCTGCCCAGGAACCATCTGTGAGGTTTCTGGTTGTCATACACCAAAAGCATGTCAGGGAGCCTTCAACACTTCAGCAGCACAGACAGCCTGGTGCCAGTGTCCCAAAATATTCCATGATATTGTTATATTGACTAGAGCAAGACGTATCCTCAGAGGGACTGGGTCTAGAAATTATTCTGTTAGCAGAGACAAAGGTTATGGAAGTGCTGAGTTTGGAAAGATAAAGATTAGAGCTTTGCGATCTGCCCAGTCTGGATTATTGATCATGATGGGATTGTACAAGGAGAGAAATCAGTTATACATCCAAAGATGATGGCTGGTGTCACTGATGTCACTGGGGAGCCCAGTGCCATCTCTCTTCTGGTTTGAAGAGTCCATGATCTTAATCTGCAGACTTTATTGTTTTTGTAGGGGAGTGTTTTACAAGAAGATAAATGAGTATCTCCTGTTTTCCCTCTATGCTATTTATTCTGAAAGGTCAGTGATCTGCCCTGTAAATAAATAGAGAATATACCATAATTCCTGCTATGATATCCACATTTCCCATCTATCACTGCGTAGCAACATTGCTCTGCCACAGGGGTGAAAGCCAGGGGAGCTGCAAGTACTTCTGAGTAGCAGCAGATGAGCATTGACTTTCAGCGATAACCCCGATAACCACATCCATCCAAACAATGTGGGACAGTGCAGACAGGACCCTTAATATTCCTCAAATTATGCTTCTGCATAGAAACTTGCTTAACTGCATGTTCCATCTGCATATCAATAAGGGAAAATCCAGACTGATGATACTGGTTTTGGACATTGTATAGGATAAAACGGGAATGAAGAATTCACAGAAGTACCAGTTTCTAAAGCCAACTTCAGTCAGTTCACACACCTCAGCATAAACAATTCCAGGACTTGAATGTGCAACTGCTGGCTCAGGCAGGATCAGTGCATGCAATCTCAGCCCTTCCTGTGGTCAAGCTGGCCACCAGGACTTCCTAAAAGCTCCTGGGCCATGTTGTTCTAGGCACAGTCTAAATACCAATGAACAACAGTCCCTTAAATATTTACAACCCATATAGATAATACAGAGACTGGGGGAGGACGTGGAGGCAGCAGAAGTGATCTATTCCAGTCACAACAGGAGGTTAATTGCAGCCATTTGGGCAGCCCAGCTGATGCTGCCTTCCAGCTCCCTGGCTGTTATGGACTGTGGTTTTCTAACCCTTTGGGCTCTGCTTCTTTCTTGCCACCAAAGTATGTTGCTTGGATTTTTTTGTTGCTTTGGATTGACCTGTCTGTCTCATGTTATCCTTGGGAAACACAGTCCTGGTGGGAAACACAGTCCTGGGCCAGCCCTACCTCTAATGAGGTATTGATGCTCCTGAAGGTTCCCAGGGCTTCACCCTCCCAGAAGGACCAGAATGACTCCCCACACTATAAGGCAGGTCTTAACTTTCCTAAGCAGGATAGATCCTTCCATACAGTGATGGTTAATGGCTGGAAAGTTTCAGCAGTCCCAATGTCACTTAAAAAAAAAAAAAAAAAAACCCCAAAACAGAAAATATGACTTTTCTGGACAAAATAATACTACATTTGGCTGTTAACATGATGATTTAAGCACAGCACTATGGGAAGTTGTTTAAAAGAGAGAGTTAGCTCTCTGCTACAGGACTTTCTATTAACTGTGCCACGATCTTTTCCACAGATAACACAGTCCGTAGGACAAGTCATTCAACCCCTGTGAAAATGGGCTATTGATTTATTTTTTCATTTAAAATTCTGTCCTTTTTTATCCCTGATGTGTTTCGCTGTTGTTTGTCTGAAGTTGCACCGAAGTGAACAGACAAGAGATATGTACTTACAGTTTGGCAGGGAATTGCTGGGGCTGGGAGTTTTCAATAGCAAAAAGAAAGATGGAAATACCTACATAGTTATTTTACTCAATTGTTCTTTCTAATGAGAGCAGCTCATGGGGTGAAGCAAGTCAGTCAACATTATGGATTCATATTTAAAATCCTCCTAAATCAGAGCTTAGGGTGGACTTTTTGGATTGGGAGTCAAACAAAAATTATCGAGACATGCCCATACATCACCAAGGCCTTTTGGGAACCCCAGCTTGTGTGTATTAACATGAATCTTTTTTAAAATGTGGAGTTAAAAAGGTCTGAAAAGTATCATGAAGACAGCAGTCAATATCTCTGAGGCAGTGTGTAGGGTTACTGAAGGATCTACCTGACTGCTCTCAGCTGTTTTGAAAACATCAGCAGTAGACCACTTCCCCTTGTATGATAAATACACACTCTCCCTCACAGTCTTGTATGCACACACAGAGAGCAACTATAGTCCAGCCATGTTTAAAGCTCTCATGCAAATGCTCTGTCCTGTCTTTTCACCTGCCTCTGAAAACAAAATATTCAGAAATTGCCTCAGGCATAAGTGGGTATGGCTCTTGAAAGATTATGTGGAAAAAATAAAAGGCTTTTGCAAGAGAATTTAAAAAGAAAAAAAAAGGATTTAAGTTTTTCAAAAGAAAAAATATACACAGTCTTGTTCTAAAGTATACGTGAGGAATAAAGGAATAGCAAAAAGCAAATTACATTGAAGACTGAAATACAATGGAGGTGGGGGGTAATCAGCTTATGGGCTGCTTTCATACAATAAAGAAAATCATGCATAATTTTCAGAGGCACGTTCAGATCTCACTGTCTTCGAACAACATCCCTTACGTAAGCAGAGGCTCATCAGAGCAGACCTGTGCTGTTTTCTGCCTTCCGTTTTCACCATTGTAGACATCAGGGACAAATCCGATCAGAGTCCTCTATTCTCATGAAAATGAGAAATAATTTCAGCTGCATCAATTGCACACTACATGCTAAATTACAGATGAGTTGCTGCCAGTAGAAAAGAAGGCTAGGTGACCTCTTACACCTATATACAACAATTACGTTAACAATTATGACCTATACAACAATTTTCAAGTCCAGGACAGTTGTTTATGTAGAGTTTGTCTTTATTAACTGTTTGAACAAGGAAAGGGGGCTAATTCTGTTCCCTTTTTACATGTTTGCTCCTGTCTAAATGTTGGTGCAGCCAGAAGTTGGGAAGCTTGAAAACAAACCTGAAGAAGAAAAGTGAAGCCAAGTGCATTCTCCTATGCTAATGTTCACACTTTTATGGTAGATGATAAACTAGACAAGAAGGTAGCCAGAAATATCAAAGTATGTCTTCGCAGGTAAATTTCTGCTGACAAAGACTGCGTGAAATATATCCCCATTCCTCAGAACAGACAGATCACATTTAATCTCCCATACAGTCTCTCTCCAGACCACAACTCAGCTCACAAGACTCATGTGTGAAGCTCAGAAAAGCAAGAACCAGAATGCTAATTGATGCTTCTTACAGAAGCTTCTAAGCTGTCACACTCAAAATCTTGCTACAGGCAAGAATGGAGCATAACTCACATAGATATGGAACTATGTGAAGTTGTTGTTAGTCCAGTTAAAGTTTTCATAATCTAATAGTCCAAATGATTACTCCAGTCATAAGATTATGCATGCATAGTCCAACTTAATACAGAGAAGCCTCAATAATGATGTTAAAATTGTTATTCAAGAAAAAAAGAAAACACAGAAAACCACAAAACCCTACCAACTTTTTTATATCTACCTTTTTTTTTTCAGTACTGTGTTCATTCTTCCAGTTTCTGTCTGGCTCCTCAGGTTCACCATTTCAGACTTACTCAGGAAGACTGGGAGGTGGGTTGTGATATTTTGTCAGTAGCCTGAGATGTCTGCCACAAGTAGTATGATATTTGTGGTGGGGCTTTCTTCATCCTCTCTTCTGGGAGGCACATGATGTGGATGCTGGTGCTTTGTTCTTACTCAGTTTTGGGTCTGCTGGGATTTATTTTTATACATTTTCTTAACACATTCTTTATTATGATTATGCTTATTATTCAGTTTTCCTGTTCTTGTCTTTATCTCCAAAACTAATTTTACCTGAGCAACATAGGGCAGCACTTCTGCAGTGACCACTGATTGATCTTTAAGATTTGCATTTACAGTCTGGGACCTCTGGTATCATCCCATGTGTGTATTCTTCCACACCACATTTTATTTTGAACTCACAGACTGTTCAATGTACACTGTAACTCTTTCTTATCACTATATACTAAAGGTGATCTAAACCAGACATAGGCCACAGTTACCTGACTGCTAGACAATCGCTATCCTTAAAAAAAATAATTTAAAATCAGCTCAGCCTATGCAAGACAAGACAAGTCATCAGTCTAGACTGACTAAGCCTTGACTGTCAGGTCAACACAAAACCTGTGGACTTTAACTAGCAATAGCAAAAATCATAGTTACTGGGCTGCAAAGCCTTCCTGCTATACATATGTCAAGACTCCAATCCAAAACACCTCTCAAACAGTTCTAGAAAGAGACACTTCTTGTGACATTGCCACAGGCAGGTCCCAGTCATTCGATGAGCCCTGATGACTCCCACCTCATGTATCAGTTCAGCATCGCACCAAACCATCCCTGGGTTCACATTACAAGTGGCTGCTCCTTGGCTGCTCTCTTGCTACCTGTGCCTAACGCTTTAGTGAGTAGCTCTCAGTCACTGGATCAGCATGAGTATTCTAAACTCTCCAAGTGTCTATCTGCAGTCTTTAATCACTGTTAAAGACCATCTCCAGCATCCTGGACTAATCATGAGGTTGGGAGTGCTCAAACATAGCCAGAATTTTGTGTTACACTCCCATGCTTTATATTACTTTTAGTGTTGATTTCAGCTTTCTCTGTAACAGCCCTGCCTGCTTCACACTGCCATACAATTCTGTGTTTTGTCCTGCATTTCTGTGTATCAGTAAATGATACCTTTCTGTGTATTTAAAACCCAATAAAAGAACACTTAACATCAAAACCTTCTTAACTAATTCCTCTTTCTTTCTGTTTCTGTCTCATTATAGTACTCCAGTTTTTGTGTGAGTGCAGGCTACCATGAAACAGACACTGATTTGTCAACAGTTGGTTTCAATTGTATTCACAAATTTGGAAACATTACACAGAACAGGTCCCAAAGTCTTTGACCAAGAAACCTCTCACTGAACTGAAAGGTTAATTAAACACCTCATACTTTGTCTCACTAAATGCGTCTGAATTGAAGCTATCCAAAAAATGAACTTTGGTTTCCCAAACCTATTAAGTTCTTGATATTTGTCTCCAGTTCATATCAAGCAAAGTCAAGATTTTTAAAAAAATATTCCTAAGAGAGGTTCTCCATGCCACAGATAAAACCGCACAAACAAACAAATAAATGAAACCAAGCTGGTGATTTGGAAGCTTCCCTGAAATTTAAAGATGAAAATACCCAGAATCACAGAATTGGTGACATTGGACAGGACCTCTAGAGATCATCTCATCCAACCTCCTTGCTCCAAGCAGGGTCAGCTAGAGCAGGTTGCTCAGGGCTGTGTCCACATCCCTGCACTGTCTGACTCACAGCACAGCTCAGAGCTCCGGGTCACTGCTCAGGCTGATGTGCAGTTTGGCCACAGAAATCCTCCCATACAACATTTATTTGCATGTTTTCCAGAGATGGCAGTGCTAATATTTAGTTTCATAATACATTCCTACGTGGATACATGCAGAATGTGGAAGGAGACTCACCAGCCTTATAAATCCCTGTGTGCCTTCACTCATCCTTTGGTATGGGGCATGACCTTATTTTTTCCCTCTGCGTAAGGACTGGCTGAGTCCCTGCAAAGCCAAGAGCTTTCTGACACAATGTCACTCTGGTTTTCCTCTGTTGTGCTGTGACTTCTTTCAGTCTAATTTTGCAGTTTGGTAGCATAGCTCTGGATAGTTTCCTCCTTGCCCTAAAAGAATGCTGTTATTTGCACTCTTAATGCCTGGAGGGCTCTCTGATGTCTGGTACAGTTTATATGATATACTCAGGAGATGGGCTGATGTCCCTGGATTGTCATACTACTACAGTACTACTTATAACTGATACAGTGATGTCTTATTTTAGATATGACAGTTTCTTCTTCAGTGGACTGACTGGACCACATCGCATTCTGTGTTTTGTTAAAGCAAAAGGCTGTAAAAAATGGCCCTTCTTTTTACCATGTTACTATGTTGTCTTTTGAAGCTATTAGCTGAAACTATTAATCTTAATGCTAATATTAAGATATCATACTCAAGCTAAGTAATTAGAAGGAGAAGACCATCTATGTTCTTATTAACTAACACTACTAACAAGCACAAACATATGCTCACTTGTTCAAACTTTCTCCTGCTTTCTGCAATTCACCAGTTTAAGCTGCCCACAGTGCTGTTTGGTGGCCAGTCAGGGCACACTGGAGTGAAGCTGAACCCTCATCCAATGCATCTGAGCACTCTATCAATGCTCACACGGAGAGTACTCGCAAGGACCCGTCCTCTTTCAAATTTCACGCACATACAGAAGGACTCTGGCACTGTACAAGCTGACACAAAACCCATACCCATCAAAATTCATTATTGCCAAGATTGTAAACAAGTTAAATCACATAGAGACTTTAGTTGTTAGGGTGCTTGAACATTTATAATATGCCCCATGTTTTGACCTCCGGATACTTTACTGTTTCTTTTACTCTCTTTCTTTCCCTCCTTTTTTTTTTTTTTTCCTCTTTTCTCTTTCACTATCTTAAGCATATTTTCTGTGATGGTAGTTGTCTGCTAGAGCCATTTCCCTAATCTTATGTGGAGGGTTGTACTAGCTGGACATCTACAAGATACATCTACATCTACATCTACCTGATCTTTGGTCAGATCCCAAACTGTAGCTGCTCATCAACAGGCACAAAAAGCTTCTCCATGTTCTGCAAACAGAAGTGCATTTATTCTTATTGATTGTACTGTGGTCCTGACAACAAGACATCCATCTTCATCAATATCCTTTTATTCCACTAGAAGGGCTGGATTGACCTCTAGGTACATAGGGAGCAATGCATACTGCAGCTATTCTCTTCCTAACTGTCTCAGCATCTCAAGCAGGGCTGCTTTATGCTTCTGGAGCTTTACCTTGATGTGACTGTTTCTCACCTGTTTTCTCCTTTGCCTGACTATAGCTTAAATTGGTTTTTGCCTATCTTTTCTCATGTGATTTACATTCTTGGCCAGCCTACTTCTTTTTCCGTCTCCTCTGTTTCCTTCAGCCTGAGCCCCTGAATTCATTTCTCATTAACTGTTTAGACAAAAAGTCCAAGATCTGATCCCTGAACAACTTGATGTCGTTATCAGAACATTTACAGGAAGTTTCTGCATAGGTGTCCAGGTGATCTGAGTAGACCAATGATTGACCCAGCTGTGGTTGAACAGAAAGAGGTCTTGGCATCTCCATCATTTTTTCCCTCCTGCCCTGGCTCTGCTCTTCTAATTCCAGGCAAATATCTGCTGTCTCAGGAGATGTATAAAATTCCGTTCTCAAACTTCTGCACTTTCTGTACAGAGAAATACACTCTATCCATCTTTGAAATTGAAATTACAGATGAAAATCCCTATCCATTCCCATTGGAATAATACAGGATTGATTGTTCCACAAAGAATATTATCCAATCTAACCATAAAGGACAAAAATGATAGCTGTTTTACCACTTTTCCGGGGAGACTGTGCCACCACCTGATCAATGTCTTTGTAAAGGGTTTGTGCTGATAATCAGATTCATTTCTTCAGTTTTAAATTCAGCCTGTTATTCTGAGTTAGCTTCCATTGTATGGCCCTTAATCAGTTCATCATTATTGTTGTTGCTGTTTACATTAATGAAGTAAGCAGTAGAAATGCTTGGCTCCAGTGTAATGTTTGCTGGTTTATATGTGTGTAATAAAAGTCTCTTGCACTGAAGAGTTTATAATCTCTTTATGACTTAAGATAAGAGGCTGATGCAAACACTGAGGACTTACAGGACAAGGTGATGGTGTAACAAATTCATATAATGAACCAGTCTCAAAAATAGGCAATCTGTCTATCTGAAACCTGCTGTGTATTACTTGATTATGAAAATATTTTAAAGTTTATTCAGAATCAAAACTGCTGTCCTTCTGTGTTTATACATAGACAGCCTCTGCCCCAAGAAGTTCACAGTCTAAGTAACAGGATTATCAAAGATATAGATAGACATCCCTGCCTCAAGCATTACTTTCCTAGGTGATACCCATGCATCTTTCTGAAACAAATGAATCGGTCTTCAAATACCTTAATAAGGAATTCAATCCGGAGTCTAATACACTGAAGCAAAACACAACTGTGGATTTTGAGTTGTAACAGTGCAACATTAAGGAAACAGAGGGATGCAAGATCAATGTTTCTGTCCATCTTGCTTGCGTAGAGGCTATTACGTGCAAACCCACCCTACTCATGTCATGTTATCAGTCTAAGCTCTTAGTTGATCTGTCCTTGGATTTCTGTGTCATGGTAAGTGGACGAAGGGCTCGACCCCTTCCTCCTCCCTCTTCCCCAACCAGCAATGACATTGCTTTTCTCGGTATCCTTCTGCAGCCCAAAATCTTCCTTAGAGCCTGCAAGTTCCCATTCTGTCTGCTTGCACAGGTCCATCAAGCACCCAGACCCTGCAAAATTGCCTTTTAGCTGCCTGTGGCTGCACACATCTGCAATGACAAAAGCAACCGCCTTCAACACAAAACATTATTTACTTATTCCTGTAAGGTACAAAGCTTTCAGAACAAAGTCTAAGAACCACACTCAGGCTAAATGCATGGGTATTAAGTGCATCTTCATAAATTTGCATCCTTTCATCCTTTAGAGTTAGAAACGTTTCACTGTCACCACATCTTTGTCTCCCTGCATTTCTGTGAGACAGGCAGACTGTCAGCCTTTCACTAACTCACATTAGACTCACTTACCCAAACTCCTCCCTTCCTTTCAAGCACTGTTAAAATTTTAAGCCCCCTTTGATTTTTATGTCATTTTTAGCTTTGGAAGCGTACCACTTTCTAACTGAATGGAGCCATCGAGATTGTGGATAATTTCTCCCTGTAATTCATGGCCAGCTGTTGCTATGTAACTCCTAAACTATGTACCTGAACTGCTTTATCTATGTGATGGCTTTATCTTTCTTGCTTGGTACAGTGCCTTTTTGCTTCAATCTGACTGGGAAAGGGGAAAAAAATAATAAATTAACTATGACCAGGTTATCAACTTAATTGAAATTAACAGTGCATAGAAGGAAAAGCAGGTCAGCCCAGGTTAAATAATACTTGGACAAGTTAGGTGCCTGCAAGCCAGTGGGGACTGATAAAATATGCTGTAGGGTAGGTACATCAGGAACTACCAAAAGCAATCTTTGCATGATAAGAGATTATCTTTAAGATCACATGGAGGAAAAGTACCAGAAAAGAAAAAAAGGGCAAATAGTACTATCGTAAAAAGAAAGGTGAATTCCAGATGAGTCAGTCTAACTTTGATGCCTGGAAAGAAAATAGTCTGAATAATGAAACACTTGATACATAAGCACCTAAAGGAAAGGAAAGTGATAAGAAACATCCAACACTGATTTGTCTAAAACAGATTGCTTCCATCCAGCTGAAGACAGGACAACCTATCTAGTTAGTAAGGGGAAGCACAAATCATTGACATTTCCCACAACTACACTCCAACATCACTGTGAAGGTTGTAACTTCTGCTCCTCCTCATGTTGTAGAAATGTGGCTCCGTGACTTTCAGCAACCTCCTCTGGGTAGACTGTGAATTTTTAATTTAGTTTAAATTTTAATGATTTTTTTCTTTTAAAATTTGTAGCCTAATTTGCCAGTTTATTGCAGTTCTGAGTTAATGTAATGGTGATTAAAGTACCAATGCTGCTTCCTTAAGAACTACCTGTTTACCCAGTCAGTGGTGCCGAGGGAATGAATACAGCCTCAGCATCATAAACAACCCTCTGGAACAGATGCATTTCTTGGAAGGAGAACGTTTCCTTGTGCACAAGCAAAAAGCATGCACATATTCCTGGACAGAAGAACATCCAGAGACAACAGAAAACATGCTTAAGCACCTATGTGTGGACAACAGATCTGAGCCCATGGTAGTCTGTGCAGAACCAGTCAGTATAGTTGACAGAGCAGAGAGCAGCAAATAGGGGAACTACGCATTGCCCGTGGAGTTGCATACATTTAGATGATACCCCTGTAATCTGTAAACTACAGATTGCAGTTGCCAGGCAGAGTAATCAAGGACATCTTAAATGGAGGCAGACTTCGGGTGAGCATGTGCTGTGTCTCCACCAGCTAAATGCAGCATTAGAGACCTAACTCACAGACTGGCAGAAAGAACCTCCACAGGCCCATATGGCTCCTTAGTCAATGCAGTCAGTGGCTCCTAGCAAGTGATTCAGCTCTCCCTATAGCAGACACCAGGGCTCAGCTCAGTTGTCCACAGTTAGGTGACTAATATGGCTGAGATTTCTTAGCAGGCTTCCAGGTTGGGCTGGGAAACAAGATACAGAGTCTAATGAAAACCCATGCCTTCTGGGACTGGTGTCCAGAGGTGAGGTGGGGTTCCCTGCGCAGCTCCAACAGTACCAGATGGCTTTCCTTAGGCACTTGAACTGCATCATACCTCTGGAGTGGCTAAATTAAGACACCCTGCTGACAGACAGACACCTGTTTGTGGGCACAAAAAGGTAGGACTTCATCCGAGCTGAATTCATCTTTGTTCACAGTTTCACTCTTGAAGTAAAATAAAGCACTTGCCCTTAATGCAAGCCTGGATGGTCCCCGCAGGGAATTGCTGTGGAGAAGCTAGAGCCTTGTATACAGAAACAGATTTTACAGTGACTGTTCTATAGACAAACCCTGTGACACTGCTGCAAACAAGGTACATGGCACTTAGGGACTTCTCATACACCATCATTTACTTTAGACCCCAGAGGGAATTATTCACTGAAGCTGGCAGGGAGGAGACTCCAGCAAGAGCACTGTGGCTGTTGCTCAGCACTGCTCTGTAGTAAAGAGGTTGACAAATTAGAGGAAGCCCAGAGCAGAGCAACAGGAGTGATACAGGTGCTAAGGAACATGGCTGATGGAGAAAGAATGAAAAGATTGGGTCTGTGGATATGTGGATGTGCATTAATCACCTTCAAGTGTCTAAAAGGTTGATATAAAGAGAATTCTGATCCATTGCTCTCTGTGTCCATGGATTACAAGCTAAGAAGCTTCTAAAATGTTACACAAACTTCTGCTAGTGGTGGCCAAGATTTATTTAATCCTTCTGCAGTGTGGAAGGGTGACCTCTTCTCATCCCTTCTAGTCCTACGCTTTGTTGCTTTAATAAATATAATTCATGCCTAGCATCCAACCATTTAATTTTGTTGAGTTACAGAATCATAGAATCACAGAATCACAGAAACACCCTGTGGTGAGAGAAAGCAGGGAGAAAGCAAAGCAACCTGCATAACAACCAGGTCAGTGATGTTCCATAGGCACAATTCAGTGTATTTCCCTTGACAAAGAGGGAAATGAGAAGTTAAGACCTTTTTTTATTCAGGAAGACTGAGGGAAAATAGGCATAAAGTACCTAGCTATCCACTGCTTTTTCAAGCAAGACAAAGTCTGAAGAAGAAATGTTATTGCTATCTCAAAAAAGAGATACAAGAATGAGAGAGAGCATGGCAGGATTAACCATCAGATGAAGAAAGGAAGACAGAGGAGTGTCAAGGAGGCAGTAAACCCTCATATGTGCTGGGCGTGAGAGGTGCTTGAGCTTGCTCCAAGGCCCATGTGGGTCTCACTGAAGCACAGGACCAGCCTGACTGCCCGTGATGTACGGTTCAGTACAGGTCTGACACTGAGCTCACACACTTATAGCAACAGAGGACATTTTTTTCCTCATGTAACTGATGAGAAGAGAAACTTATACCTGTCAGGCTGAAATGATTCGTCTCAACTCAGTGGATTGTATTTCAAAGAGCACTGCCTTTCTCCAGGGCTAGCACGATTGCAGGGTGTACCATTCCCACAGGCTTTCCAGAAACACATCCATTTTTCCAGGAAAACACAATGCCTGAAAACACAGCCTATATCGCTGCCTGGTGCAGAGCAGCAGCAGCAGCCGAAAGGCAGATTGAAAAGGTGACTGACAGAGAATGGTCTTCTTGGACAGACAGCAGCACACTAGGCATCAGGCTGTTACCTTCAGTATATTCAGATGTGATCTTCAGCACAGCATGGTTTACAAGTCCCTCGCACAAGCTAAGTTAAAAAAAAAAAAAAAAAAAAAAAGGGAATTAGAGAAAGGAAACATACTATGACAAAAAAACCTCCAACTTGATATTCAGAGATGGAGCAGCAAGTAGGGGGATGGAGTGTCACAGTCACCCTCCTCTGTAAAACAGTCTTGAGAGCCAAAGAATCAGTACGTGCAAAATTCAGTGTCTTTATTAGGAACTATGCACAAACACAATTTTTTCATTCTCAAACATTATCCTGTCGTGTGTGTATACTGATCTCCCACTCATCGCAGTATTTCTGTATCAGGCATATGGATAGTACCAGATCATTCTCAATGACTCACTATTTACGTGCAAAATGTCATGAACATCTGAGAGTGTTTTACACCTGGAATGCTATATTTGGCAGCACCAAATGACTCAGTTTTCTAGCAATGTTAGCAACAGTGAGAAAAATAAATGGCAATTTTAATTACATTTTGTAGATATTTTACAGCAAGAATTTTTATTTTGGCAAATAAAGACATCTGGAGTCTAAATATTTTACCTTCTCTGCTCCCACTGCTTTAAGATGGCAGGGAAGGGACACTCTACATTGCTGTTCCCATATGCATTTGTTGTATTATTCACAGAGACACCAAGAGTGTAACTCAAGTCAGATAGCATGGAGCAGGACAACAGACAGCACTGTACAGTAGTCACAGGAGCAGGGATCTGCTGAAGGCAGGTGATATTGCAGAGGTGTATTTTAAGGTGAGATTAAGCTGTGCACAGGCCAAAGAAGACTCACCAACTGCATGTGTTCATTTCTGCCCTCCACAGTCTTCATAGCCTGGATACCAGGCTCTGGGCCACAGGACCACTGCTCCTCCCGCACACACCAGCCATGCCCACGCAGCGCACAGGCAGGGAGGTTGCAGGTAGATAACACCTCGGGTCAAGCTCCTACACAATATGAACACTTGTGTTTTTCCTGCTCTGACAGGTGAGGTGGTCCCAAACCTGCCCAATGACAAGGCACAGCAACAAGAAGAAAAAAACTTTTTTTTTTTTTTCTTTTTTTAAAACCTTGCTTTTTCTAACAGAAGAGCTCACAATTTTGGTCTCCTTCATTGCTAAATATACTGAGTACTATAAAAAAGTCATCACATGTGCTGGAGACTATCCATAAGGGACATTACTTTAAATGCTTTCTCTATTGTTGCAGCAAAGAAATCATTAGATCCCACTGCAGAACAGTGAAGGATACCACCTCCTCTCCTGAATTTATGATATGTGAGTTAATGCTTCTTCTAATTGAAACAGTTAGTGACTAATGAAAAAACAAAGGATGCAGCCAGGCTTGGGTATACATCGGGAAGTTCATCAATATGCATTTTCCCATGACACTCAAGTATATTTCCCATAAGAAGGTAGGAATCAGTCTGTGAGATATGAAGGCGTGAAACAGGTATCCTTACCGCATTTACCCTGAATACTCACTGTCACAAAATATCCCTGAACACTCCAGAAACCATAACTCATACTTTAAAGTCTGAACCTGGAATAAGTATTTCATTGTCCTCCTAAAGCTCCTTCTTTAGCTTCAGTGAAGCTGTGCTTTAAGATCTGTGATATCAGATCTCATGTGGGAAAAAAATCTTTTATTTGAAGATGTGGATATATATGTTCATTTGCTTTTTAACTGTGGATGTGAGAACAGCTAGGTCTACTTATACAGAATACTCCTTTGCAGCTACCTACGAAATTGAAGACAGATGATTTTAATAATCAACAAACATTGTGCTAGAAGACTAAATAAATAAATGAATAAATAAATCAATAAGACTATTTCACTGCATTTAATTAACTGAAATTGGGGGAAGAGACAGACATGAATGGCAAAACAACTAATTTACTCCCATTTGGCTGAGTCAAAGCCCCAGCAGTACCCTATGTGTCATTTACCTGAGCCTGTGTTGCTAGGAATCCTTTTGCTAAACCCAGTTTTTAGCTGAAAGATTTCTAGAGCACATCAGGTCACTTAATAGACAGATTTTGGGTTGAGATGGGTTAAGGAAAGTCTTTAACTTGTTTAAGTTATCCCTGATTTAACTTTCCCTTAAACAAAAACAGTTCAATCAAACCAGGAATATGTGAACTTGGAGCCACACTTCTAAAAAATAAATAGTATGGAACTGGGATTACCTGCCTGTACACTCAAATTCTCCATGTCCAGCTTCAGGGTGGTTAGCCAAATAGTTGCCCAGGCTTGGAGGCTACTCATTGCCACACAGCTGAATCCAAAGGTGCTGATATGTTCCACCTGAAGGTTCTGTATTTTTCCCCCAAACACTACCAGAGGCTAATGTAAATCTCCAGACTAAGTGTGGAGTGGAGGTCTGTATCTGTTAGACTTTTTAGTTGAAATGTCACCAACAGTCTCCTTTGGAAATACAAGTCCTCTTTGTTTGCATATCATATATAGGATGCTAAAGAGAAACAAACATTTGCAGTGCTAAACTGAACATGGCTATGGCACAGACTTGAACACTACCCATCACTGCTTGCCTTTTACTATGCTGTTCGTCACAATTTTGGCAGGACTTTCCCAGTCAAATCCTATGCTGACTTTGGAGCTGGCATGAGCAAGGGATTCTTCCCAACACGCAGTCTGGACATGGCCACCCTACTCACCCACATAAGCAATGCTCAGCCACTCTCCAGAAGGCCAGAAAATAGCCCCCGGCTCATTTTATTTGTTGACAGAGACAGAGCTAAGGAGAATGACTGATCAGACCAGGTAATTAGGACAATATCCTTTTTATTCCTCAGTCTGATAAATAGAAAACTAAAACTGTGTATCCCCTCCATAGGATGCTGTCAGGAGTCTTCTGGCTTTCCTTGTTCTAAGCTATTTGATGCCTCAGCCAGCAGATTTCCTCCCACCATCCTCCACAGCCACCTCTATTTCTAACCCTGCTATCAGAGTATTCATTAACTTTGCAGTGCCACACTCAGTATGAAAATGAGTGCTCAGGGAGTGGAAAGAGGGAGGAAATTCTTCTGATGTGACCATAATGGACAGAAAATTCTGGTAAAGCAAAATCTAATCAATCTTCTGAAAGGTATAGTTGCAGGTAGATGTAGACTTAGTGCCAGAGTAGTGTCAAGCTGTGTAATTTCTCATGCCTTTACAAAATAGTTTCCAGAACTGCTCAGGGACTTCTTGCTTGAGCCACTCTGGTCCCACACAGACACAAAAACCTGCCACAGGGTTCAAGTTGCTCTGGGCTGTATTTATTCCAGCGCTCTCCAAAGGATGGTTTTGCAGTGCTGGGGCATTCTGAGTCTGGATACTTGTGACTCCAGTCACAAGAACTACAATGAAGTCAAAATAATCAGAGCATTGAAAACTGCCATGAGTGCAGAAATATTCCTGTTTTTCTATGAACTGCTGTTCTGCACACTGACTCTCCACCATCTGCAGAGTTGCTTCCACTGTGCACAGAGAAGTAGAAGGAAATGGCAGATGAACCTTGTTAACCTCTGGAAACCTCACACTCTAGACCTTACAGCTGCTCCAAGGATCTGCTGTTGCTTTTAAGTCTATTCAATAACCAAGGTATGCAAGGGATTTTATCAAAAAAGGGTATTTTTATATATATATACATACTATATATGTATATATACACACATATGATCTCGTCACTGCATGTGTCATTAGCCCAGTATGCCCCAGATGCATCAAAATGCAACACTGGACATGCAACTTCTGGGTCTCATTGAGCCCCTCAGCAGGATCAATCTGCATGGCAGGAGATTGCCCTTAGAACAGATATTCTGTCAAAACACCCAATCAGCCAAAAATCAGGGAAACACAATCAGCTTTGCTAAGGTCCTCTCTGTTTTTCTACCACATTTATACTGGCCACAGTAGTGATTCAAGCCCATTATTTTCAAGCATCATTAAGAGCACAATGAAGAGTGATGAATTATTATTTTAATGTGAATATAATGACATAAAGACACTTTTAAAGTAATTAGATTCTCAGACTTGAGAGTGTGGAGTGTCTTTTTGTCATAAAGTTCATGTGATGCTGACAGTAGTGAGGTTTGAGACCTGCCAAGGGCGATTGACTGCTGCCTGAAGAAACACCTGCAGAGGAAGGGCTTGTTTCTCAAACAGGGGGTAGCTGTCTTCAAGATTTCTGCTTGGTCACTGCACGAAAGGAGCATGGGATTGCCCAGAGGTGAGAGCAGCAGGCGAAGTCTTGGTTGTAGTGTTCGTTTAAGCGTTACTGCCCATGACTCACAGACTCAAAAAGTGTTCTGTTATTTGCGCAGTTCCCCTCGCCTGGCACAAGTACCATGGGAACATGTTTCTGCAGTGGCGCCCAAGGCTTTAAACCTCATTCCCTGCCTAACACAGAGCTGATTATTACTGCCTACTGAGTGCAGGTTTGTTATAGAAAACCATGCTTTTGTGTGCCTCAGTTTACCAAAAGCAACTCTTCAGCGGTTGGGACCCTTTAAAATCTTTGCATATAGTACTCCTCAGTCACATCAAGTCTGGTGTTCCTGCACATGAACTACTCTTCACATTCCCCTGTGCCCAGAAATCCCAGGAACAACCTTGGGTTCTCCCAAATGCCAGAGAGGAAGGTGTGAGTGCAGGGGAAACCTTCCCAACAAAAGCCAGGCAGCCATTCACTCCAATACCTTTCAAGTCGTGGATGCTGCCCTTGGAGAGAGGTAGTGCCCAGGTAGCCAGAAGCCAGGCTCTTTCGGTGCCAGCGTACACTGATTTGATAAATAACTTCATGGCAATGAGGGTCTGAGTTCAGGTTGCTGGTATCACCAAGTGCTCCTGCTGAAGAACCCCTGTTTTCCATACCCTTAAATAGGAGGAGAGCATCAGTCAAGTCAGGGATGAGAAAACATAAAAGTCATTGCTATAAATTACTCCAGAGCAGAACAACTTGTGCAAAGCTAGAAGATGTTCAGGTAGAAGATACTGTTATAGAAATGCAAGGTATTATTAAAAAGGTCTAATAATTTAGGCATGTGGATTTGGGACACCAAACTGAGTTCCTCCTTTCTCTGCCCAAATTATTGTAAACAGCCCTCTTGATTTGGCCAAGAATGGCTTCTGAGTTTTAAATCTCATAAAAAAATTAACTGCTTCTCTTGTTACAGAGTGATTTATACAAGGGTTAGCTCCTCTCATTGGTCTCTCATGATGATTAAAGACTAAAGTAATGACCAATAACTCTGGGATTAAGGCTTAAATCTCTCTGCCTGGGAACCAAAAACAGCAAAAGGTGGCTGAAGGTATCTACATGTATATTGAAGTGTCATTCTAATGAAGATGAGGCAGTAGCAGCCAGGCAGTGGTTAGGACATGATATGGTGAGGGATTGGGGTGGAAACCAGAGGGGAGCATGTGCTAGTTAGCTTAAAATGAGATTGAAGAAGGTTTGAGCTGCAGTCTCTATTTCTGTAAGTATGGCAACTGGTTGGCTAAGGAGAAACAGCTGAGGTTGTACTGGAGCTAGATTTTTTTTCTTCCAGAGTCACTCAAGACTAGCTAATACAGTTCACCTTTGGTGAGATGGTTAATCAGCAGCAAAACCATTTGAGAATCTACACAGAGAGGTTCTCCTGCAGTTTAGGCAAAGTATAGCTATTTTGCAGTCTTGCAGCTTTACAGATTGCAAAGAGCTTTTACTAAGCAGCTGATTAGGAGCAGTAGGACACATCCTGAAGTCCATACTTGGTCAAAGATTCACAAGATATCACTGCAATTATCTGGCCCCTGGATGGAGACTTCTGAGTTTGTTAGAGCCCAGAGCGTCCCTAAACCTAAGCACATCAAATTCTACATCTACACATTCATAATGAATTTAATTCACAAGGAGCAATTTCTCAAGTGGAGGATTCAACCTGACTTAGAGGTCTAGGAGGGTATTTACCCAGGGCTTCCTCTGTCCTCAACAGAAAGAGAAGGGATTCAGAGCGAAGGATGAAATGAATTACCCTCTGGAGGTCCCTGTACCTTGCCACTGACTTCTCACTTGGAAGTTCACTTGGCTAACGTTTTAGATGCCTCTTGAATTTAATGGAAAAATGTAGTGATTGCTGCTTTCATACAGATTCCACTTATGGAGGCTAAAAGGAATCTTATTAATTTAAAACCTGTAGCCATATAATTCTTGGTAGTCACCTTTTAAGCTTTCAGATGCAAAACGGGACGGAGTTGGCCAAGTTATGGTGGTCTGTAGCAAAACGACAGGAGAGAGGTGCTTGCCATGTAGCACAAGTTAATGCAAAAAAACTAACTTGCTACCATCACATGTCCACATTGCTCAGAGCTTGTCCAGGGCCCTGCCAAATCCTTAGGGGTCAGTTTTGTCAAACTCTATGTGCTGAAGTCTCTCCCTGAATGATATAGCTCAGTGTTACAGCAGCACCTGCAGACTGCAATGTCACTTGCTATAAAGCTTTTGGGGCAGGAGATGTCTGATTTTTGCAAAGCCTAGCACAGAGAGGTCATGGTCTGTGACTGCAGTTTTCACTTCTTATAGCAGTGCAGATAAGTCCCAGTGATGATTTAAACAGCATGATGTGGCAGAAAGTTATTAGTTTTAGTACATAGGTTGTCCTGAAGTACAGAGATAGGTACAAGGTCCATAGTATGTAGGTTGTCTTCTTAAAAATAACATTTTCACCAGAGGATAACACAGTTTTTGCAAAAGAGGTCATACACAGAGTAGACCTTCTCATCCTTGCTGCTTGGCTGTGTGCTGGAGGTGCTGTTTCTTTGTAAGAAGGTGCTGGTAATGGGGTGGGATACAGTTTTCCACTGGCAAAAGCATCTTTTCCTGGACACATGACCTCTGAGGAGTTCTTAATTTGTTTAACATAAACAACAACATAGTCCTGTCATTTGGTACTTTCAAAAATCAAAGTATTGCTTCCTCAGAGAGATCTTTATTAGACAGAGATAAAATATCATCTTCAGCGATGAGGGATGACAAATTAATTGCATTAATATTTGCAAAGTGCCTGGAAGATTTAAATGGCTCTATATGTTCAAGTAAATTAATATTTATTATGATCTAGAAGAAGAGACAAATGGCACTGCAGGCCTGGGCGTTATACAGTCTCACTCCTTCTTCACTGACAAGCATGATCTTCATTTGAGGAGTGAATACCCAACTGGATGTGCACACACTGTTCAGTTTGCTGGTGGTGCTAATCACTATCAATTTTCCTTTTGTACTAAATGGGATGGTGCCAATGCCAAAGACAGAGAGATGTTAAGGAGAAACAGGGTTTGTTTTTTTATTGTTTGTTTTTTTTAAAAAAAGATGTATTTAATACAGGAAGCCAATGTGAGCCTTTGAAGGGGTTGTAGCAGACAAATGCAGCTCAGCTGAATTTTGTACAGAAGAAGGTGTGATGGCTGGTACAGGTAATTTGGAGCTGGAAGAAGTGGGAGAGCCTGAACTGAGAAAGCCACAGAGAAAGTAAAGACAGCTCTACAAAGGCTGGGCAAAGAGCTGCAGAGGGAGTGGGCAGGTTTTGAGGTGGATGGGCAAAGCTGAGAGGAACCCGAAGGTGGTGATAAACATGTGTGACAGTGGAGGGGGGCAGCCGCCAGAGTGCAGATCCTTAGGGAGGGGCGAGAGCTGTGAGTACACACAGACCAAGGCAAGCAAGTCCTGCTCTTTGTTCAGATGGTAGCTCACTGCAAAGCCCTTGGCAGGAGGAAGACATATGATCACCCTTCCATTTCACCTCTGCAGACATCGTTTTTCCCATCTGCAACATGACAGAAATTAATATTCCCCTGTGGCTGGGGAACTGAATTTTTGATTGCTGGATGATGCTACAGGAATGCAAAGTGGGTTGCTATGAACAAAGTGTGTGCATTTATTTTGTTGCTGACATAGTTTCCCAGGGCAAGACAGAGAAGAGGGGGCTGGGTGAGATGTAGGATGCAGAGTACAGCAGACCCATTTTCACACCAGACCAAGGCTGCTCCTACGTTGTGCTGACTACTGACCCCCAGGAGGGTGTGCCAAATGCCCAGGGACATGAGAACCTAGCACCCTCCTTGCCCTTTCCCAGGAATGCCCTGCTCCAGTAACCCTGTACTTCCCAGGGATCCTCCCCCTGCCCTGGCTGCTGGAGGACACACAGAGCTTGAAGAGAGCTCATGGAGAGTTCACAAATTGGGGTGGGAAGTCAGAAGATTTGTCTTCCTTGCTAGGAATCTTTTCACTGACTCCATAAAACATCGTTTGAAGAGCCATAGGGAATGAGTTGCAGGTCTCTGCACTCAAAGGTAACATCAAAGGGTTGGTGCATCAGATACTTCTCTTGGCCCTTAGTAGACCTCTGTGGTGTCCAATGGGAATAACAATTTAGGTAACTATAATACTGCGTTTTACACTGTGGGAACATCAAAGAGACTGAGACAGAACATGGACACGTGTGGGAAAGGGTCCTCAATGAACCACAAACTTCCAGTACCTTCTGTATATGAGGGTCCAGCATCTCCCCTCCTGGACTGCAGTACTTCTAGAGCTTTCTGAGCCCAGTATTTCTGACTGAGGAAATCCTACAGCTTCTTCAATGTTCCTCCCCATCCTTCTTCCATCTGTGCGCATGGTGCCCCCCACCAGACCAGGGTGCTATGGGGATAAACCTCTGACCAGCATCCAGCCTCTCGGGCTGTCCAAGTGCTTTCCGGCAGAGCAGATAAACTGCATTTACTTAGATTTATATGGCATTAAGGACAGCTCTAGGCACCTTTGCCATCTATTAAAAACACAGATCAGATGAAGAGGAGCAGCCTCTGCACTGGAGAAGTGGCTCGATCAGCCGCGGGGGGACATGGGGACAAAGGGAGGGCGGGGGAGGAACCAGATTAAAACTCATCTTACCGAAAGGTAAAAATCTGAATCAATAACCTTCCCTCCCCACTCCCAATCAATACTTCCCTCCCCAAAGACATCACCTGACATTATTCAGCTTCTCTTTCAAGCTCTTCAGTGAATTCCCGGCTTCTGCCTGACTCTTAACAGGAAACTTGGCGGTTTTCAGACTCAAGGGGCTTCGCTTTGTGGCAGAGAGTTGGCTCTGGAAGACGAGCTAATTCCCAACAGCACCTGCCAAAAGAGCATGTCGGCAGCCGTTATGCTCTTCTTCAGCGAGCAATCGAGTCATGCTTTTGCTCCTGCCAAAAGGCTGCACTTTCTGCTATGTGGTGATTTATAGAAGGGCTCAGATAAATGGAGATGAGTGCTTTTATTATCTATCTGAAACCATGCAAATGCAGAGTGCGGGTTATGAGGTGAGGGAGAAAGGCCTCATTCAGCAAGACAGAAGAGCCAGTTCGGGAAGTAAATAAAGTGCTGGCACTTTCCCTTGTAGATATGGCGAGGGACAGGGAGGATTATATCCACCTGTGAATGTGGTTTCCAGAACTGGTATTTAAAGACCCCAGGGAAATGTAATTATAGAAGTGTATTTAATGAACAGAATTCTCATCATGAAAAAGAAAGTCTTTAAATAAAAAGGGATGGGAAATGACAGGACACTGTTTAACCCTTGGAACCCCTCTGACTGTGATTAAAAGTTTCTGTTGAAGTTTGGTAGTGAGGCTCACACCAATAAAAAAGAGAAAAACCACAACAGTCAGACTCTGAGGAATCAGAGAACCCATGTAGAAATAGGTATTTCTACAAATTTCCTGCATTACAGATCAAGAGATGGTGGGTATGACCCATGCTTTCTGAAAGATAAGATGCAATTTGCCCATGCAGGAAGGCCTGGGAACTGAAAAGAATCACAATCTCTGGCTCTTTGTCCAACACAAAATGAGTCCCCCAAGGAGCCTTTGGAGGAAAAAGGCTGTCAAGATGACCAGTGCTTCCTTTGAAATCCAAGAGCAGATTCTTTTATAGCTGTAAACTGAGAACCCAAGAAAAGGGATTACTTTTTGAAACAAAGCTATGGAGGGGAAAAAAATTTGAAAATTTATTCTTAGAAGCAAGACTTTTGCAAGTTACCCATTGACTTCAGTAGGACCGGTCACCTGAGTAATCACTACTCACATGAATGGGTGTAAGTCCCTGTCTGGATAAAATGCAAGTTAAATATAGCATTCATTAGGGTGGAGAAACTGAGGTTAGTTTAATCTAAATTAATTTTGTATCCAGTTGAATACATCTCTTCTGGCAGTTTCCCAAAAGCGTCATCAGCAGGGTAGTAGTTTAAGAGATTCATATGATAAAATCTTAAGACATAAATAAAATATTTAAGGATTTTAATGGAAATTAAGGCACGGCTAGGGACATGAATGAAGACTTTTGACTCTTTTTGACTCCAGTGAGTCGCTAATGCTCAGCACCCAGACCTTGATGTGTGATGGGATCACACTCTCCAAAGGCAAAAGCCAATAAGTAAATTGCCAGCTGAGTAGACACACTAATGATTAACTCATATTAATGTAGTTAATAGTGAAGCTATTAGCAAAAATGCTCAGAATCTCTTAGTCTGGCACTTTTAAAGGGAATCCTTGGAGCCAGGCACCAAATTGCTTTGTAAATTAGGAGGATTTGGCTCACAAAAAATAAAGCTAAACTCATTATATAATCCATCCCTCCTCCTTAAGGCAGGATTAGGTACACTTAAGCCATTTCCACCCAGTATTTGTCTACCCTGTTCTTAAAACCTCAGTGATGGAACACTCCCATCTTTCCCAGTTCTTTATTATCCTTAGTGTTACAAAACCTTTTCCTGATCTAAATATCCTTTGTTATGATTTAAGCCCTCTACTTCTTGCCCTATACATCCCAGGGATGTAGGGTAGGATATTCCATTACACTCTGCAGCAAAAGTAATTTCTATTTTCAGACTCCTTTCCAAGTTGAGAAACCCCAATTCCTTGCATCACTTTTTTTTGCCACTGTCACAAAAGGAAAAAATGTCACTGACAGGAGTTTATACACATCTTTTTTTCAAGGTCAGTGGTAAATGAAGAACAGTACGAATAGATTGGTCTACATTTTTATGACTTGTTTCTGGTCTCCACTCTAAGGTGACTTAGATGGTTGGACTAGATGATCTTCAAGGTCTTTTCCAAAGTAGATGATTCTGTGATTCTGTGATGACTCCATTGGTCTCTATAGTATTTGACCACAGAGTATTGCCCTGTATGTCCTCACTCATTTGCTGTCCTGCTGTCTGTCCTCACACACCAGTGCAACCATGCCTGTGCACTATGGACTTCCAGCACTGCAGAGCTGCTGCTCCCCATGTTCACTGCCATTGTCTCTGTCCTAGCTCAAAACTTAAAGCAAATTTCAACAATAAGGTTGGGCAGATTTGGTCTTGGCTCAGCACCTCCCTACTGGGCACTATCTGATCTCCAGTATTTGATCACTTAGCAACACAAAGCAAACAGGTATTACTGGTGCACAATCAAACCTGATTTAACCATTTTCAATGAATTGCTAACAAAAGTGATCTGCTGACAGAATGAGACTCTGCTCATCACTAATTGCATTTCTCACAAGCATTGTTGAATGTTCAGCTATAAAGAAACCTACATTATTCCAGCTCTTCCTTTATTTGGTTTTATCTGACCTATTTTCTCATTCTTTTTCCCTCCCTTTGCATGTTTCTACTAGAAGATTTTAATCTATGAAAGTGAGACTCTGAAAATCTTCAGCTGCAAAAAAAGATTTAAATAAAAAGTAGAATCCTTTAAATTTATGAAAAGGTAACAATATTTTGAAATACTGCAAAGCTTCAGAGCTAGTAGTCTGTATTTTACAAGCTAACCATGTTTCTGTAAGCAAATTCACAACCGTTCTTGCCTGCCTGATTTGCTGCCAGGATGAGGTTAATAAAAAAACACCCAAGGTAGAGTGGTAGTTCTAGCGAGAAAAGATATCAGACCCTTTATATTGCCCTGCGTGGGCCTACCGAAGCACTGATACTTTTAATTACCTTCACCTAGGGTGACCTGATTCATTATCATTAGCTCAGAAAAAGCATGTGATGTCATCAGCAATTCTTCAGAAGCAAGAGAACAAATAACCTTTACTAATATATGTCATTTTTGCGGACTCTGAGGACCCAGTACCAAGCGTCTGCTTCAGTGTTGACACTTCTTGTCCAACCACAAGCTCCCTTGTGCTGCACTGTGCATACACTAACAGACTGCCCCGTGACACTCTGGTGTGCCAGAAGGTTCTTGCTCTTGCAGCCGTGACATGGGACAGGGCGGGTCGACTGGACCCCCTGAGCTGTTGGACAAAGCCCATTCCCAGTGCCTGGGGACAAGCACTCACACATGTCGTTGGGATTTCTTCTTGGTACAGCAATACCTAAAGATCACAAATGAGAACAAAGGTCCATTGGACCAGATACTGTACGGGCACACAGGAAAAGATGGAGTCTACCCCAAATAGGCAAAAGGAACAATTTATGTTTTGTTACAGGGAACTGACATGTAGCCCAGAGCAGCAGAGAGATCCTGGAACTATTGCTATCATAAACCTACCCTTTCAAGTGTGTTTCCCTTCCCTCTCTCATCTGTTAAGTGACTGAGTACGTTTCCCCTGCCTCACTGGTCTGCAGCCCACACCAGCTGCTAAAGGAGCTGCTACTACAGAGAGGAGAGAACTATAGTGCTTCTCCACCATGTCACAGACTTTTCTTTGCTGAGACTCAATTACAAACGAGGGACAGAGCCCAAGCACCATCAGAGGGTTGCTGACTCCACTTTGGTTGTTTGGTCTGTGCTCACCAACCTGGTAGTATGGAGCAGAGACTTCTGACTAACTGCAGGAAGCATCATCCAGCAATTTTATCACCTTGCGGCCAGCACTGGTGCAGTCAGCCTCCACAGTAGGACTAATGGCTATGCAAAGGAGGTAGTGACACCAGGGAATTAATTTTCTCGTAATAATTATTGGTATACAGGGATTCCTACTGAGGACCTGAGATGAGAACCAAAAGAACAATGACAGCTCCTCTCTTGTTCCCCAAGGGTGCCACGTCTGCATGCCCAGCATTCACACTGCTGTTTCTGCAATGAAAGCACAACCCTGGATTGTCACTTGCCAGCAGCTGTCTTATATGGATATGCTTGGCTTGATCACTTGTACAGTCAGCCTAAGAATAGCTTCCTCTCTAACATCTGATTTCTCTTAAAGGATAAAAATAAAACAATCAAAGCCTGGATATAAAAGAACAAACTGCTGAACACTGCACTGCATGCATCTATGTTTAATGAAGGAAAATTTCACTTTACGAGGGGCACGAGTTATTTGTGTCAACCATATTTGGCCTCGAGATCAGTATCTAAGCTGCCACTTCTTCGTCTGACAGCTAAATGACTTTTCATATTACAAAGCGCTTCAGCGCTCTGATCATCCTAGGCAGTTCAACTTTTATTGTGATCCCAGTGGGCCTGCAGCCCCTGACTACTTTAATTCTTCCAGCCAATGCCTGGGAAGGATGCAGGCAGCATCACATCCAGGATCATGCCCAGCTGGCTTTTTGGAGGCAGGCACGCAGTTCTGGGCATGGGTTGTGCTATGTGCTTGACCTCGGTGGCGAACAACAGACCTTGGCTGGTGTTAGGTGTAGCTTGAGAGTCCTGGGGCCATATCAGGCAGCCTAAGAAAGGTGCTTTGCACGTACAAAGGTCATGATGTTTCTGTTCATGAGCAGTGTGGACAGCCCAGTTTAGGCTTGAGTCTCCGCACTGCCAGTGGAGACAAGTAGTCACAATACTTAGTCCAGATGACTTGAATATAGGCTATAAATAG